>NC_060121.1:273582544-273680536 GCF_021461395.2 Schistocerca americana
CCTGCTCCTGTGAACTGCTTCTGTAATATAGGCCGAGAGTAAAGGAAGCGAGTTGGAGAAGGGAGGTGAAGCACTTCGGTGTTGCACGTAGCCCGCATCTCGTGGTCGTGCGGTAGCGTTCTCGCTCCCCGCGCCCGGGTTCCCGGGTTCGATTCCCGGCGGGGTCAGGGATTTTCTCTGCCTCGTGATGGCTGGGTGTTGTGTGATGTCCTTAGGTTAGTTAGGTTTAAGTAGTTCTAAGTTCTAGGGGACTGATGACCATAGGTGTTAAGTCCCATAGTGCTCAGAGCCATTTGAACCATTTATTGCACGTAACTTTAACACTTTTGATAGAGTCAAAAACACAAGTAAATTCAAATGCATACGTAACTTTGGCTAGGATGAGCACGTAGGTGTGAAGCCGTAGTCCATGTCAAAGCGTGTGAAATTAGGATTACTGTTCTGTATAATCTCAAAACTAACAAATACTCGTTGCTGTCAATACTTTAACTGAACGTAACTAGTACAAAGTCTCAGTAGGAAGCTAGCGCACTCGGTAGTAGACGCGATATTTCATGGCCGTCTGCTCTTGATGAAACGGACGAAATCAAGAAGGCACTCCCTGAGTTCCACGGCTTCGGTCAGAGGGCGCTGTGATCGGCGTAGTTAGTCTTCTCTCGTAGTGGCAACTTACCAGAGCGTGCACCTACGTTGTGGCATCAGAACTATCGACGTCACACTCCCGGAAGTGGAAAAGGCGTTGGAAGCGGTGTATCAATTGTGGAGGAGAATATTTCTAAGTAGATCATGCACAATCAGTAAAAGGTAAGCGTAGAAAAATTTTGTGGAGAAAGTCTCGGAATTTTTTGAACAGAGCTCGTATATTCGTTTGGATGACGATGTATCCGGGCACGACAATCGACCAGCTGCAACAAGAATCTGGCCAGGGACACGTTTCAGCTGATCCAACGACCAGTCTCAATGATCCTGTGTACACATCGTTAATAATTCACCGTGCAGTCCGCTCAACATAGGAACACTTAGGGGTCGTCTTCTGCGGAATTCCATGTTCAACAGTGTGCGCTAAACGATGTGCTCCGAAACACTGCGCCAGAGTTGTACTCAGCGGTCAGATCTCCCACATATTTCCGCCTATCCTGCTTTACAGAATGGGGAAGTCTCCAACCTCCACGTTTTGTGATGGCGCGTGGACCTCAAGATCTACTCGTGGTTTCACCCCCCTTTAACCATTTGCATTTGGGGATAAGAAAGCAATATGCAAACAGGCGACCAGTTTCATCGCTCCCGCGATTTCATTTCCAGGAGACGGGCCATAACAATCTGTCACTTCTCAAGATCGCTTATCAGAGTGGGTTTCCCATTTGCGTCCCGTATCGTTGCTTGAAAAGTTCCCCATTCGTTTGTGCTCCGCTTGCACAGTTTCCTCGCCGCATCACGTGTTCGCAGCACCCAGAGGCACAGGCAGTGTTGTCACGATGTCTTGACGAATCAATGCCTTTGACACACATGTCTCCATATTTCTCGAAAGAGTAATTTACAGAGTGGAATACAAACCACCACCTATCGATGTCACGGTGTGAGAGGTTGAAATGACTGTTTACAAATTACTCATACGATATAAAATTACAGTAATACATACGAGGTGCGACAATCAAGTAATGAGACTGATTTTCTTTGCAAGACGTGGCAACCCTGCAGGCTTGCGTAGGCACAATATCTTTGACCTTGGTCTATAAGCTGCTTCTAGTCCAAGCAGCACATTGATGCAACTGCACAGTCGTGAGTTGCGCTGTAATAAGTTAACACGTGTTTGTGTCTCTCGTCACGGAAATGGAACCGCATAATATTGCGCAATGGTATGCCATTTCTCTTTGCGTTAAATTGGGTGAAAACGCGACGACAACTTACGGTAAGCTTCAGAAGGCTTTTGGAGAGGAGGTTACGTCTAGAGCTCAAGTTTTTCGTTGGCATAAAATGTTTACCGAAGGCAGAAAGAATGTTGAAGATAAAGTCCGCAGTGGACGGTCACCAACCTCACAGATGGATGTCAACTTGGCCAGGGTGCGTGAACTCGTACAATCTGATCAAATATTATATGTGAAAATGATTGCAGAAGAACATCAATCGAGAAACGTTTCGTCTACTAATAACTGAAGATCTTGGTATGAGAAAGATTTGTGCAAAAATGGCCCCAAAAATCTCACACCACAACAGCGAGAAACACGGAAAAATGTCGCAGGCGATCAGTTCGAGCAAACGGAAATCAATCCAGAATTGTTGAGCCTTGTTATCACTGGTGATGAAAGGCGGTTTTTTTCAGTACGATCCAGAGACAAAACGCCAAAGTTCGCAATGGTGTTCAAAGGGATCACCCAGATCAACAAAAGCTCGCATGTCTAAGTCAAAAGTGAAATGCATGCTTGTGTGCTTCTTTGTTTCCAATGGACAAACGGTTAACCAATATTACTACAAAGAAATTTTAGAAAGACTTCGTAGAAGAGTTCTTCGTGTCAGTGCCAACATTACTCATAATTGGATTCAGCATCACGATAATGCGCCATCCCATACTGCTCTGTCAGTACAGCAATTTTTAACCTCAAAACTGATTTCAGTACTACGACAGCCACCTTATTCACCAGACATTGCTGTTTGCGACTTTTTTCTATTTCCAAGAGTCAAAACGGCGGTCACGTGAAACCATTTTCGAACAACACAAGGTGTCCAAAAAGCTGTGACGAGGGTTTTGAGGGTATTACAGAAGATGAGCTCCAGAAATGTTACCATCAACGGCAAAACCGCTGAAAAAAATGTCTGCAGTCAGAAGGGAACTACTTTGAAGGAGACAACACTAAACTTGACTAAAACGCTAAGAAACTTTTTTTTTTCACATCAGTCTCATTACTTTATTGTCGCACCTCGTATAATAAAGAAAACTGGACAAAATTTGATCAAAGGTATTGCCTGACATCTAATAAAAATAGATGGCTGTATTTTCTAGTACCATTTACTATTGAAACAACAGTTCTTTTTATTTCAGTTTTCTCACTTACTAATCGGACACGTTTACTTCAAAATTGTAATTCGCTTCCTGTCAGTGATTAGACGTCCTTGCGCTTCCGAGACGAGCCGAGACGACACATGTTGAATGTGCTGTTTAGTGCCCACTGAAGGCGGGAATCCAGCTTAACGACTTTCGTAAGTTTACTCAGAGCTGACGCCGTAACTAGTTACAGTGCTTTTCAGTGGACTTACCCTGCTGTTGCGACGTCAATTTCCCAAGTTTGTCGTCGTAATTACCTACTTACAACTGAAAAACAAGGGCCCAACGGCCTATCTTTCGTACGGTATAATTTGAGTGCCCGATAATACTAAGCCAGTCTTGAGAAAGAAAGTTTCTTCACAAACAGATTTCATCTGTAGCGTAGCGTAAAAAATAATGTGTTTCCAGACATCCACTGCCAGAAATTAGTTTTCTGCAGAGTGTGAAGTGGTGTTACCGTTATTCGATCCCTTTTCTGCACGAAGAACGATAACATTTCTCGAAATGTTTCTCACGAGATATTCTTTAGAGGTAAGCAATCGCAGGCCACTTCAGCCCCATCGTACAGGCACTATTTCTCGGAAATATTGCCTCAAAACTTTTCAGGTAAAATGGGTTTAGGTAAACCGACAAGGGTGAATAGTGTGCTGATCCTTACATTGTCCGGAAGCTGCTGGAAATCGATGACACGAATTCAGCAAGAGAATTTTAAATGGGAACATGGGTAGAGATTGTACCTTTCAAAAGAGCTCTCAAAACTGAACATATTCCATTGAAAAGTTTGCTACGTAATTTGCGGCATTGTGGTTAAATGGAAGAGGTGACACTTGGAATATCGCTTCAGGAATCAAAAAGAAAGTTTCATACGATAACAGATGTGCATTTTGATGTAACGAAAACTACTTTGCATTACACACTCAACTTTGAGTAAACTTTATCCGGTATTTTAATACTTTTAAAAATCTGTTAGAAAATATAGCCGTTCAGTTTACAAAAATAAGTGTTTATAATGATTTCTATGCTATTCTAAACACAGTATTGACCTCCTTTGTGCCCTCAGAGTAACCTAGAACGTCTCTACATCTGGGAGTGACCGGCATATTTCGCGAATTCCATCATTCATATCTCGCCTTGTGAGCCACTGATGATACACATTCTGTGTTGCATCTCCGAAAGAAATAATCTAGACGAATTGAATGTGGCAACCCTAGCAACCAAGACATCGGTCTCACTACAACCAGTCCAACAGCTAAAAAAAAGTAAAGGTTCACCTGGTGTCCAAGGAAAATTGTTGCCTGTTGCAAGTTTTCAGTCGAACGTCTTCTAGCAACTCTGTCAATTCATGTTAAAGCATTTTAAAGAACTGCTCATTACTTAAATTTTCATCAAAGAAATACGTCGGAAGATTTTTCGTGGCTGAGTCCACAGTAAATGTTTGTGCTCTAGACGCACTGGCTGTTTTGATGAAGTAACCAATGAGGATTTTCTTCTATCCTATAGTGAGCATTGTGGCTATTTACTTCGCCGCTAGATTTGAAAGTGGCTCCATCAGTCCACAATATTATAGTTCTGACGTTCAGATTTTGATTTACACTGAAGAGCCAAAGAAACTGGTACACCTGCCTAATATCGTGTAGGGCCTCTGCGAGCATGCGGAAGTGCCGCAACACGACCTGGCATGGACTTGACTAATGTCTGAAGTAGTGCTGGACAGTACTGACACCATCAATCCTGCAGGGCTGTCCATAAATCCGTGAGAGTACGTGGTGGGGGGGGGGGGGGGGGAGGGGTGGCGGTGGGGATCTCTTACATCTTCTGCTTCTGAACAGCACGTTGTAAGGCATCCCAGATATGCTCAATAATGTACGTATCTGGGGAGTTTGGTGGCCAGTGGAAGGGTTTAAACTCAGAAGAGTGTTCCTGGAGCCACTCTGTAGCAGTTCTGGAGATGTGGGGTGTCACATTGTCCTGCTGGAATTGCCCAAGTCCGTCGTAATGCACAATTGACATGAATGGATGCAGGTGATTAGACACGATACTTGCGTGTCACCTGTAACAGTCGTATCTAGACATCCCATGTCACTCCAACTGCAAACGTACCACACCATTATAGAGCCTCCACCAGCTTGAACTATTCCCTGCTGACACGCAGGATCCATGGATTCATGAGGTTGTCTCCACACCCGTACACGTTCATCCACTCGATACAATTTGAAACGAGACCAGGCAACATGTTTCTAGTCATCAACAGCCCAATGTCGGTGCTGATGGGCCTACGTGAGGCGTAAGGCTTTGTGTCGTGCAGTCATCAAGAGTACACGAGCGGGCCTTCGGCTCTGAAAGCTCATATCGATGATGTTACGTTGAATGGTTCGCACACTGACACTTGTTGATGGCCCAACAGTGAAATCTGCAGCAATTTGCGGAAGGTTTGCACTGTCGTCACGTTGAACGTTTCTCTTCAGTCGTCGTTGGTCCCGTTCTTGCAGGATCTTTTTCCGTGCGCAGCGGTGTCGGAGATCTGATGTTTTACCGTATTCCTGATATTCACGGTACACTCGTGATATGGTCGTACGGGAAAAACCCAGCTTCATCGCTATCTCGAAGATCCTGTGTCTCATCGCTCGTGCGGCGACTGTAACACCACGTTCAAACTCACTTAAATCTTGATAACCTGCCACTGTAGCAACAGTAACCGATTTAACAATTGCGCTCGAAACTTGCTGTCTTATATAGGCATTGCCGACTGCAGCGCCGTATTCTACCTGTTTGCATATCTCTGTATTTGAATACTCATGCTTATACGTTTCTCTGGCGCTTCATTGTAGAAACCAGGAGTCGTAAGCTTCACTTAACATCTAATCAATATGACTTAAACAGGTATGTATAATTCTCTAGAAGGTACTTTTACTCAAAGTGGAAGTGTTCGCTGTAGGACGTGGATCGAGATTTATTGCAACAGTAAAGAGCACATGATTTATCCTACGAACTCTCTTATCTCTTAAGGGTTGCTCAGATCGTCCGATAGAAGAAGTTATATGAAATGGCGCAAGCCAACAGCCTTGAGGCAGTGGTAACAGTGGTTCCCGTCAGATGACCAAAGTTAAGCGCTGTCGGGCTTGGCTAGAACTCGGGTGGGCTACTGTGCGGGTCTGGCGAGTACTGTTGGCGAGCGGGATGCACTCAGCCCTTGTGAGGCCAACTGAGGAGAGCTTGTTGAGATGTAGCGGATCTAGTCTTGAAAACTGACAATGGACGGGAGAGCAGTGTGCTGACCACGTGCCCTCCAGTGGCGCCCATCGTCTGAGGATGACACGGCGGTCGGTCGGTTTTGTTGGGTCCTCCGAGGTCTGTTCGGCAGGAGTTAAAAAAAATAACTTTACGAGGTCTGATCCACCTTGTGTAGTTGTACAGGGTGGCCAAAATAGAAACCGTCCCAAAAAATATTTTTACACCTTTAGACATCTAATCAATATGCTTGCACATTACATATTCCAGTCATGGGTGGGTTGTATTGCCTAGCTTAAGGTGCTTATATATTGTGTAGACATCGAACAGATTAGTCAGCAATCGCTATATTCTGCGAATCTACAAATAAGAGTGTGTTAAAGTAACATTACAAGCACTCTTGAAATTATCTTTTAACTTCGGTATTATTCCAGTGTTGGCGTTCGGCGGAGGAAGAGAAGCGAAATATCTAAATGAAGTCACTGGTCATTAGGTGAATTAACATTGTTATCAATAGAGACAAGGAACAACAAACCTCAAGTCTGTTACATTTTTCATAGGCACTTGGCATTTTAGAAAATTACCATCATAATCAGATAATTAACTAACAGCAGCTCTAGGTGTCAGTGGGAGATGATGAAGCTCATCTCAACAAGTACCTATCACATCAGCATAAGAGTGTATTTTTCGACGGACAAGTTGTTATACGAATGTATGTAAACGTTGTCTTTCATAAGTAGTCGAATAAAGAAATGTTACGTGTGAAGTGATACATGTGAAATTGTTATAGCTTTCTGCAGCTTCCTGTTACGGTGCTGATAACAATTGCAACCTTTGCCAAAGGCTACCAACAGTTTGTTCGACTGTGTCATGTCCACTGCAGTGATGATAAACACGATTTAGGGGAACTTGGTTATTGTTCCGAAAACGTTGTGAAACTCTTTTACAGTTATGGGTTTCCTATTCACTCTCTGTAACAACCGGTTTCCTAACAAGTTGACAAATGGCCACTTGTGTCAGTTTCTTCAGTTTGTAACAGGCATAGTACTTTTTCATTGAGCTCGCTTAAAGATTTGTTTACAGTGTTATAATGATGTCAGTATGTTGACTTCGCACACAATTTCTATATTCACAGGTATAGTTGTTCAATGAGATTACACCGCCACTGATGCTGAAAGCGGCTTCAGTTAAAAATATTAGTCCTTCAGTGAAACGGAGTTGATCAATTATAAATTGTACTAAAAGTCAAAACTCTTGCCTTTTTTTTTTTTTTTTTTTTTGTGCTATGTGACCTTGTGTTCAGCTGGCAACACATGAATAAATAGCGGACACGCTTGGTTTCTGCCCAGACTATCTACAAAGATAGTCTTCGGTAGTCTTTACTCTTTCTTAGAATGTTTACAGTTGCCAAGTAATATCGAATAGCGTATGTGGATTTTCACAGCACTAAGATATAATTCTTTTATGATAGCTTGGCACGACTAATTTTAAATGAACAGTGTAAGTACCTCATTCTACATTTTAATCAGAGATCACTATTCCGCGAAACGGAGAACATAAAAATAATATTGTGCTGGAAACTGGTGTGACTAATTTGCATTAAGCACGAGGAATAAACTAATAGTACCGAATTTGAAACAGAAGCAGTTGCTGCTTTTACGGTGTCAGAACGTAACCGGTAAACTCAGAAATAAATCTTTATTACGCTGTGAAACAGCGGCATTCTGTTGTACTAGCCCGCATCCGTGGTTTATCCCGAAATGCATTTTCAGGTTATGTCTGCGGGGGGTTTCCTGAAAGCGTTTATCTTCATTATTTGCTTAAGGTAAGGCAAGGATTAGGATAACAATGTCTGGGTATGACGGGACTAAAACAGGAACAGGGAGCGCAGACACATATAAGTGCAATTAACTGCAAATTAGTTATGTCATAAAAAATGAGATTTGCACTTCAGAACAAATAAGTTGCATTTTATATAGTTGTATTTCATTAATCTCTCGCTGTTGCCGTGTGAAATTGTGGTAATTCTGGAATCTATGGTATTTTTCCTACAGATCTGGCAAATCAGATGTAATACTACAAGTGCTCAGTAGCTGATTTCGTGGTCGTGCGGTAGCGTTCTTGCTTCCCGCGCCCGGGTTCCCGGGTTCGATTCCCGGCGGGGTCAGGGATTTTCTCTGCCTCGTGATGACTGGATGTTGTGTGATGTCCTTGGGTTAGTTAGGTTTAAGTAGTTCTAAGTTCTAGGGGACTGATGACCATAGATTTTAAGTCCCATAGTGCTCAGAGCCATTTGAACCAGTAGCTAATTGATGTCATCAGTTCTGAGACACCATACATATATTTGCAATTTTCCTCCAGGTTTAAACACTTGCTTGCTATGCTAGTCCCTCGTTACCACAATAAAAACAAAATACTGTACTGTCACTACACTCGGAAATATTAATATTAACCACAAACTGACGGCTAGACCGCACGCCAATTCCTAGAGTCAATTCAATGCGAACGAAACAGCACAACAAAATGTCAGTTCTTAGAACACAGTATTCAGTGAATGAAAGAGGCAATGATTTGGCACTGAAAACAAAGGTGCATTTGCAACTTTGTGATCTGAAACGTTTCCTATGAACGCAGCTGGCACGATTTCGGTTATTCACGTCTGAAGCGGAATAGCAGTCAAAGCAGTGCGTGGGAGCCGGTTGCCTGGCAGCAAATCGGGAGAGGTAAATTCCATCTGCCGGGAATGTTATGGCCTATATTTCCTAGGATGCAAAAATTATTCTTGTGATCGAATGTCTCGAAATAGTTGAAATAACGCACTGGTAAATACTTGACAAGCCTCAACCGTATGAAATAAAATACGTGGGATACATTCTAGATTGCAAGACAAAACGAATAAAAACTCTGTCGCGTAATACACAAAAATGCCTAAAAGGAGCCTCGTCGATAGGAATACTGGGGGGTGGGGGTTAGGAATGTGATGTTGTAATATACACCCAGTTTGCGAGATTTCGTACCCTCTGACTTCACCTATCGTATTCCAAGATCTACACAGATTTGTGGCTATAAAATGTTTTGAATAACCTGGAAGATTGGTATTTTGTAGATATTCCAGAAAAAAATGGCTCTCAGCACTATGGGACTTAACATCTCAGGTCATATGTCCCCTAGAACTTAGAACTACTTAAACCTAACTAACCTAAGGACATCACACACATCCATGCCCGAGGCAGGATTCGAACCTGCGACCGTAGCGGTCGCGCGGTTCCAGATTGAAGCGCCTAGAATCGCTCGGCCACCAGAGGCCGGCAGATATTCCAGTGTAGTACTCCATAAATGGATTCTACTCCCACAAGGTGTAGTGACCTGAAACGAAACTACCTCGTTAATTAGTTAACTTTGTATGTGAAACACAGTCTTTCGCTGCCGCTGTGGTTCTGGTGGTCTTCAGTCTCAAGACTGGGTTGAAGCAGCTTCCTACGCTGGTCTGTCCCGTGCAAGTATCTTCATCTCTGTTTAGCTACCGCAACCTACATTACCTTGAACTTGTTTAGTGTAACATGCCTCCTTCAATAATTTCCCCCTCCCCTCTGCCTGAATTTTGCCCCATTACCAAATTAAGTACTCCTTGATGCTGCAACATGTATGCATTCAACTGATACCTGCTTGAAGCAAATATCTTTTATCTACATATCGTCTCAGTATGTAAGATAGTTAGCTCCCCTCCCCTCCTTTTTTTTTTTTTTTTGCTGAACCTTCAGAAATATGTGAGTTCATTTAGTGAGGTTGTAGAGGATGACATAATGAGAGTACAGCATGACTGGCTGTCCTTTTCTAGCCAAGACTTACCGAGATTAATACGACCCGCCCTTGGATTATCTTAGTCAGTCGTCGCGCAGGATTTCCTCCTACCTAAATTAGAATTAAATTAATACCTTCAGCTGCTGACGGGCGTTGATATATATCAACGGGGACAGATGAAAATGTGTGCCCCGACCGGGAATCGAACCCGGGATCTCCTGTTTACATGCCACACACTCTATCCATCTGAGCTACCGAAGACACAGAGGATAGTGCGACTGTAGGGACCGTCTCACGCACGCCTCCCACGAGACCCACATTCTCACCTTGTACGTCCACACACTACATTCGTAGTGTCCCACCCCAACGCACTCATTACTTGTGGAAGACATCCTTACCAAGTCCCGCAAGAGTTCGGGGAATATGTGTGCATCCGCACAGAAGAAGGTCATGGTCGGTATTGCCAGAACTATAAACTTATATGGATATGGTGTCTGTTCTTTCGGGCATGCCCGAAAGAACACACACCATATCCATATAAGTACATTCCTCCTACCTGTTTTTCCGAAAAGCACTCGTAGCTGACGTGCCTCACAGAAGCAGTATCAGCTCCATCAGATTGTAAGGAAAAGTGCTACTACACTCCTGGAAATTGAAATAAGAACACCGTGAATTCATTGTCCCAGGAAGGGGAAACTTTATTGACACATTCCTGGGGTCAGATACATCACATGATCACACTGACAGAATCACAGGCACATAGACACAGGCAACAGAGCATGCAGAATGTCGGCACTAGTACAGTGTATATCCACCTTTCGCAGCAATGCAGGTTGCTATTCTCCCATGGAGACGATCGTAGAGATGCTGGATGTAGTCCTGTGGAACGGCTTGCCATGCCATTTCCATCTGGCGCCTCAGTTGGACCAGCGTTCGTGCTGGACGTGCAGACCGCGTGAGACGACGCTTCATCCAGTCCCAAACATGCTCAATGGGGGACAGATCCGGAGATCTTGCTGGCCAGGGTAGTTGACTTACACCTTCTACAGCACGTTGGGTGGCACGGGATACATGCGGACGTGCATTGTCCTGTTGGAACAGCAAGTTCCCTTGCCGGTCTAGGAATGGTAGAACGATGGGTTCGATGACGGTTTGGATGTACCGTGCACTATTCAGTGTCCCCTCGACGATCACCAGTGGTGTACGGCCAGTGTAGGAGATCGCTCCCCACACCATGATGCCGGGTGTTGGCCCTGTGTGCCTCGGTCGTATGCAGTCCTGATTGTGGCGCTCACCTGCACGGCGCCAAACACGCATACGACCATCATTGGCACCAAGGCAGAAGCGACTCTCATCGCTGAAGACGACACGTCTCCATTCGTCCCTCCATTCACGCCTGTCGCGACACCACTGGAGGCGGGCTGCACGATGTTGGGGCGTGAGCGGAAGACGGCCTAACGGTGTGCGGGACCGTAGCCCAGCTTCATGGAGACGGTTGCGAATGGTCCTCGCCGATACCCCAGGAGCAACAGTGTCCCTAATCTGCTGGGAAGTGGCGGTGCGGTCCCCTACGGCACTGCGTAGGATCCTACGGTCTTGGCGTGCATCTGTGCGTCGCTGCGGTCCGGTCCCAGGTCGACGGGCACGTGCACCTTCCGCCGACCACTGGCGACAACATCGATGTACTGTGGAGACCTCACGCCCCACGTGTTGAGCAATTCGGCGGTACATCCACCCGGCCTCCCGCATGCCCACTATACGCCCTCGCTCAAAGTCCGTCAACTGCACATACGGTTCACGTCCACGCTGTCGCGGCATGCTACAAGTGTTAAAGACTGCGATGGAGCTCCGTATGCCACGGCAAACTGGCTGACACTGACGGCGGCGGTGCACAAATGCTGCGCAGCTAGCGCCATTCGACGGCCAACACCGCGGTTCCTGGTGTGTCCGCTGTGCCGTGCGTGTGATCATTGCTTGTACAGCCCTCTCGCAGTGTCCGGAGCAAGTATGGTGGGTCTGACACACCGGTGTCAATGTGTTCTTTTTTCCATTTCCAGGAGTGTATTTACGTTACAATTTCTAAGTGATGAAGCGGGAACGTATGTAACTTGAAATAATGTTCATGCATGCCCTTATGATGTGTTTTTTTATGAAAACACCATTTTCGGCAGTAATAAAATAATCCGTCACTTTTAACTCAAAACTAGCTATTTCCTGAGAGCATGGTCTTGCGACACAACTAAACCGAAAGGTATGCTATCGCCGACTGGCAACTATGCCGCGCCGTCTAGATCTCATACTTACAGTCGTGGAACATCGTAACTGTTCGTACAATTACGTTACCTTAAACATTGTTCACTTGTTTATTAAAATGACTGTTTTCTTCAACCGTAATGTAGTTGTAAAAAGTGTTTACGACCAGCAGGCTTCTCCTCATATCTGTAGTGGTAAAAGTAACTTTTGTTCGTAAGTATTTATTGAATAAACTTACTTGCTTAGCGCCAGAACGGTTGTTGTTTCCTGTATCGTGCGCTGGTGTAGCTGCCTTTCTCACAGCTAGTCTCAGCACCTCACCACGCCAGATGGTCCACCGGCTACTTCAGCCAGCGTGGGACTGAACTCTTGCTCCCTGCTATGCGTTCTGCAGTGCCTCCTGAGCTTACTGAATGCTACTGATGTGTGCAGACGCGATATAGAATGTAAATCTGGGAGATCTCTGTGTATAAAAGGCACTGTCCTGACAGATTGACTGACTAACTCATCTTGGCCTAGCCCAAACCGCTGAAGATTTGGAGATGATCTGGAGGTTTTACTGTAGGCATTGTTTAAGAAGCGATTTTTCGAAAGTCCAACCATAATGGGGTGAAATAGGGGATGAAGGTATCTTATGAAGATGTCGCCATTAACGCAATTTTGAAGCTAGACCTAAAAAATTGGTATTTGGTTTCTTGATCAGAAATAGAGAAATACGTGTTTCAGCATTTTTGGAAATTTAATCCTATTGGAGTGAAATAGTGGGTGAAAGCTTTTATTGAAAATAGATCATTATTAAAGAACTACAGGATGATGGTAATAAAGGAAAATGGCCAGTTGCATGAGTAAAAGTTGCACCAAAAGCTCACTGTCTGCAAATTTTACTCATGCAACTGGCCATTTTCATTTATTAACGTCATTCTGCAAGATTACGGTCTATATTGTCGCTTGCTCACGGTGATGCTTTTAAACTTTCACTGTCATTGTATAGGTATTTACGTATGCATGTCATTGCACGACCACAGCTAATAACGCTTTCCCATGGATCTTCACCGCCTTTTATATTTATTTTGAATGATCTGAAGATGGCTGCAGATAGCAACCGAAACTAGTTGTCAACCTTTATTTGTAATAGAAAAATTGCAGTCTAGGCATTAAAAGCTTTTTACTTTCTAAACATTTTTATTTAATAAGAAATATTAAGACAGCCCTCTCCTCCACATTGTTATAATACAGTAATTTTTAGGTTTATCAGAAAATTCACGACCATGAAATTTGTCCTCGACGAGTCATCACTTTGCCCACTAAATGAAAAAGTAAAAATTCGGAAGCGACCGCTTCATCATCCCTTTTAATTCTCTTGCAAAAGGTTTTCATGAACGTGCGTCACATTTGAACTCCATGACGAGATGTAATGCGACTTCCGGCTCATAGAGGACGGTGCGTAATGAATAATTCAGGACACACTGAATATATTTAAATAATATTATAGGAGAAAGAAAGGCCATATTTGTCAAGCTCCAGATTGATCGTCTACCCCATAACAACGCGGAAGAATATGAAAGTGCGCCGCATTGCAGTAGGGCCGCAAAATAACCAAACAATGAGCGGAAAGAAAACGTTACGCGGTGAGTAACCTCTTTAGCATTCCACAGAGGAATAATTCTTGATACGGGAACATGCAATATTCCTATTTTGTCGTAACTGTTTCCAAATGACTCGGGATTTTTCCCCAAGACGTCATTCGTTATCATTGCTAAAGAAACAGTAACTGCCGCTAAGATGGCGTATCATGTGACATATCTAAGGGAAACTCTTGATAATGTAATGTTTGTGCCACCAGGCAGACTTGGTAGTACAGCCCTTTAATAACGTAGACTAATATTCTCCACGATTAAGTTTTTGCATCATCAGACAGAAAAATCTAATGTGTTGTAAAAAAAAAAAAAATTGATGAAGCACGGCTATAATAGCAGTAGCATAAGAATTATCACATGTACCTCAGTATATTGAACATTTACGTATTTTCAGACAAGTTATTTATTGCCATTTGAATGAAAATAAGTTAAGATCTTTTTTTACTTATTTCACATTCATGATGATCATTTCACTTCGGTTCTGTAGAAGGTACAATTAGCATGTATGTTTTCATTTGTAAATATTTAGCGTGTATTCACGTTTTCCGGCGTGTTCTACACCGTGGAGGACCTCCCACTATATTCTACTGGAATGAATAATTCATACGACGTAATATTATCTGCAGAGGACGCCGGAAGTCAAAATTTTCGGTTATGGAAAAATGCGAGCGATATTTTAAAATATTAAACGAGTCACAAATGTAGTTGAAATTTCGTTGTAGATACATACACAGGCTCACATAAGGTATTTAAAACGTGTCGCATAATCATACAGAAAATAATACTGGCGAAAATTGGAAAAAAAGTAATATGAACATACAGTCCGAGCAAAGGCTTTTCGAGAAGCTGCCCATTCTGTCGTATGATAGCCATCCACAGGAGGTAGTCGTAAGCCATTTTTACGCGTCCTTCAGAACTCCACATGGAATCACAAACTCGTATGAATACACCTGGCTACTCGTGCGGTAGCGTTCTCGCTTCCCACGCCCGGGTTTCCGGGTTCGATTCCCGGCGGGGACAGGGATTTTCTCTGCCTCGTGATGGCTGGGTGTTGTGTGATGTCCTTAGGTTAGTTAGGTTTAAGTAGTTCTAAGTTCTAGGGGACTGATGACCATAGATGTTAAGTCCCATAGTGCTCAGAGCCATTTGAACACCTGGCTACTCCCGAAACTAATAACACGTATGGCACACACGCCGCTGTAATGTACACATACTGGTGATGGGAGTGACGTACGCCAAAGCCTTTAAATGTTCCCATAACTGGAAATCTGAGACACTGAAGTCATGTAACAGCAATGTCATTGTACTGGGCTGCCTAGAGCAATGTATTGCTATTAGGTACAGTGCGTGACAAGAAGGCGTCGATCTGGTTTGTTTTCCGTTGTACATAAAATGAATCCCCTGTATTCTGTAAAGGAAATATGCACCAGTAGGGCCCGATTGGCAGAATTCTTTGATAAACAACACTGGTAAATGTTCACGGTAATGTGTAGGGATAGCGAGTGTGTCATAATTACCATCGACGCATTGATACTAAAGACAGCCTCATGTCATGCTTCAGAGGTCACTCGAGACTTTGTATGTGGCATGACATTGTGGTAACGCATGAATTCACTCTGGGTGAATCCAATTTCGCTGTACATTAAATGTAAATTGCGAACTACGATACTTCTGCACTTAATGCTATAAGTATGTAATATCTGAAATATGTGACAGGTGTAATTACTATGACATCAGTACCAGAGTCATCCTTATTAATGAACGGTTCGCAGGAGAGCTTCTGTAAAGTTTGGAAGGTATGAGACGAGGTACTGGCAGAAGTAAAGCTGTGAGTACCGGGCGTGAGTCGTGCTTCGGTAGCTCAGTTGGTAGAGCACTTGCCCGCGAAAGGCAAAGGTCCCGAGTTCGAGTCTCGGTCGGGCACACAGTTTTAATCTGCCAGGAAGTTTCATATCAGCGCACACTCCGCTGCAGAGTGAAAATCTCATTCTGGACTACGGGAATTAACAGATTCAGCAGGCGGAAAGTAGTTCGATCTAGACGCTTGGGACACTCCATTTAGGATATCGATGGGGAATTCAATATTTCGATATCCACAGTATCAAGAGTGTGCCGAGAACACCAGATTTCAGGCATTAGCTCCCACCACGGACAACACAGTGATCGACGGCCTCCACTTATCGACCGAGAGCAGCGGCGTTTGCATAGCGTTGTCAGTGCTAACAGACAAGAAACATTGAGTGAAATAACCGCAGAAGTCGATATGGGACGTACATCATACGTATCCCTTAGAAATGTTAGGCGTTCATCAGCGATGGCAGCAGATGACCGATGCGACTGCCTCTGGTAACAGCAGGACATCACCTGCAGAGCCTCTCCTGAACTTGTGACCATATCGGTTGGGCCACAGACGACTAGAAAACCGTGGCCTGGTAAGAACTGTTTGTACGTTTCCGGTGTGGTGCAGACCCCAGGAAGTCATGTCCCCAATTTAACAAGGTACTGTGAAACCTCGTGGTTGCTCCATAACGGTGTGGGCTGTGTTTATGTGGAATGGTCCAACTGAACCGATCATTGACTGGAATTGGTTATGTTCAGCTACTTGGAGACCATTAGCTGCCATTCATGGATTTCATGTTCCCAAACAATAATGAAATTTTTATAGACGACAATGCGCCGTATCACTGGAGCACAATTGTTTGCGATTGGTTTGAAGAACTTTCTGGACAGATCGAGCGAATGATCTGGCCACTCAGATCACCCAACATGAATCCTATCGAATATTTATGGCATATAATCGAAAGAACAGTTTGTGCACAAAATCTTTCACTGGCAATAGTTTCGCAATTTAGATGGTTATAGAGGCAGGATGGCTCAATATTTCTACAGGTGACGAAGAACCACTTGTTGAGTCCATGCCATGTCGAGTTGCTGCACTACGACGGGTAAAAGGAGGTCCGAGACGATATTATGAGCTATTCCGTAACTTTTGTCACCTCAGTGTAGACAAGATAACCTCATACACATAGGGCTTTTAATCCAAATTCAGTGACGCTAAAACCACGAACGGTGTCACGTTACCTCAGAATTTAGATACGATAAACAGCCTTGAGACGTGGTACGTAGGGAAAGGCAGGATTCAGTGTAGACGGGGCTGTACTCAGTTACCGTTGGTTGCTTAGTTTAAAAAAAATCACGTACACTTTATTTGAAAACAATTGCAAATAAGGTTGACAATAAGGACCAATTATCAAATTTTACTGTTAAGACACAATGTCTAGTAAAAAATTTCTTAAGCAAGTTGCACTCACGGCTGAACGCCTTATTGACCAGATATTCAACTTATTTGTTGGCTGAAGGCCCCTATAGTAATAACTCAAAAAACAATTTGACGGCTGAAAGTCTGGATAGCAAATTCTTAAGAACAAATTAAACTTCTCCAAGAGATACTAAAATATTATAAAAAAAGGACAGTCATAAAATTTTCGCTATTAAAAGACAATATCAAATTAAAAATTCTTAAGACAAATTGCATTCGCAGCTGAAGGCCTTAATGACAAGATATTCAAATTATTTGTTGGCTTACGGCACCAATAGTAATAACTAAAAACAATTTTACGGCTGAAGGCCTAGATAGCAAATTTTTAAGAACAAGTTAACTTCTGCAAGAGACACTAAAATGTTATAAAAAAGGACAATCATCAAATTTCCACTATTAAGATACAATATCTAATTAAAAATTCTTAAGACAAATTGCATTCACGGCTGAAGGCCTTATTGACAATCATCAGAATCTGACCAGGTCAAGAGAGAAGTGGGCCTTAGACAGTGCTCCAAGGATCGACCTGGGAAAGTCGCTCAACTTCGTAAACGATGAGACAGCCAGCTAAGAGTTGTATTCACTTAACCGGCTGGCAACTCAAACTAATGACAGTTTAAACGCAGGCAAACACTCCTGCAAAATCTACCTAACGTCTGATAACCAATACAACGATGGAATAACCCAGGCAAGGCGGAAACGGCAGACAGCACTGCGTCTTCAGAATCCTGTGTTTAGAACATCCAGAAGCAGAAGGAACCACAACGACCAAAGTGGTCCAAAAGATACAAATATCTGAACCATAATCAAGGAGGCTGTCGAACTACATGCCTTACTGGACAGTAGCAGCAAGGCGAGGAAAGGTACACTGCCGCGAAAATACGTTAACCGCCAGGGCAGGTAACTGGGGCGTTAGCGTCCATTAGGCAGGAAAACACTGCTGGTTGAACTTCATCAATAAACACAAGGAATTCGCTGCTCTTCGTCTCAGCGACCATGCGAGCAGCAACACGCCAACAAACAGCGTGATCTCAAAACAGTGGAGGTTTCGCTACTGGGTTAATGTTCACTCAACTCAAACGTCCTGGGTCCGGTGGAGGAGGAGGTTGTGGCCCTCGCAACTACAGCCCCTCGATCCGGCAGTATCTGCATGCCGCCAGCAGTCCTGGCATGTTTTCGCACTGCCTGACCTCACTGCTGCTCCGACCCAACCGAATTCCCCGACACACTCTGACCCGAAAAACACTTGATGTCCTTCCAAAGATAGTACCACGGTACTAGATATCGATAACCGCTGCTGCTGCCACTCGTGGACAGACAATGCTTGCAAATCTAGTGGCACCAGTAAACACAAGAAGAAAGCGAGACGCCACTATCCCTATTACAAAATTCCAACTTACCAAAGGCACCAACGCGAGCCACAACACGGCTGAAGTCCCATATTCAAGGAATGTTCATAGAGGGAGCAGATGCAGCAATCTGGCAACGCAGCTCACACCAAGGTCTCCGACTTATTCCGACCTTGTAATGAAGAGTCAAGTGTGTATCTGTGTCGTGTGGATGAGTGTGATGAGTGTTTGTGCAGCGCAGTGTTGGGTTGGTGCTGTTGTGGATGAATGGGAGGGAGAGAGTGAAACCCTGTTCCAGAGCACAACCTACGCCTCCCCATGAGCACCAAAGGGGCCACCAAGCAGGACGTCTCTACCTGACAGATGGATCACCATCAACAGTGTCACATGCCCTCACTTCATGGGACACTGTGGGGTAGTTTGGGATTTAATGCAGGACACTGGCGCAAAGACTGATGCTCGTAGACCTTATGTCACCAACTCAGGCAGTGAAAATTTCATCCACCAAATGGATTCGAACCGGCTTACTTCCAGGCGTCGAGTGCCACCGCACAGATGTGCTTTCAGCCACCTCGGACAAGGAGGAAGATGTATCGTTTGAAGCAGGACTATAGATATGATTCTGATGCTGTTGGGTTTCCTGTTGTCACTTAGCTGCACGGTTAGTCGAGCGCGTTAACGTGCCACTACCGGGATGCGCAGAGACGAGCCTGACCTAGATGGAACCCACCTCGCGGTTAACAACGAGGGCTGGTAAGCTGGCCAGCCTGGATGCGATTTTAGGATGTTTCCCACATCCCACTAGGTGAATAACGGGCTGGTACCCAGGCCCCGCCTCGCATACATGCTACGCGAGCATCTAGAAAACGTTCTCACTCTTGCACACTGGAATTACTCTGGACGCGGACAGAGGGTGTGCATTGATTCCGCCCTGGAGGGGAGGGGGGAGTGAATAGGAGACTGACGAACTTAGATGTTTGGTCTTCTTAAACCAATAATCAGCAGCTGCATGGTACAGTCGCGTTGGAAAGACATTTGGTCTCGTCACTATCTTTAATTGTTGCATTTTCAGCCAACTAACGAAGCAAGATGAACAGGCTGAAACAGACTGACATTTTCTGTTTCCACCTGGTGAGATTGCAAGATTTGTGGAGTTACATTGGCGACACGTTAAAGGCGTACTAATTCCTTAAGATTACCAACTTCCTGTTACATTGGCGACACGTTAAAGGCGTACTAATTCCTTAAGATTACCAACTTCCTGTACGTGTTCTAGACTTATCTCAACTGGAAGTCATTGTGTCAGTACTGCATCGGAAATTCTTAAAATCTCGCTTTGTAGTACCTAAAGACGAATGCACTTGGGTACGTGTATCTAACACCTATATTAAATTTAAGTTAACCTCAATCTAAAATATTATTTATTTAAACAAAAATGTTGATAGGAGTAGATTATACAAAGCCCTTGAATGCTGTTCGCCTTGTTTTGGGTGAGGGGCTGATGTTAGAAAAGAAAGATCTCTGACGTAATTCTGAAACTCTAAGTACAGGAAATGCCATGGTAGTATATTACATTTTAATGTGAAATATTACTACAGCTCTGATTTGGGGTTTAAGAGTCAAAGGCCTAGCGGTCATCTTCGAATGTTCCGTCAGCGAGGCTAGAGCTGTTAGATGCAGATACAGACAGATCTAAAATGCTAAGCGCTCTAACTAACTGATAGAACTTTCCCCACCCCAGGGTCGAAACTGGAAGTTAGCAGCTTCTGACGGATTCCCTGTCTGACATCACAAAGGGCGTATTAATTACACTGATGAGCCAAAACCACCCGCATAATAGCTTGTTTCTCCGTCTTTGGAGCGAAATAAAGCACTGATTGTGCGTAACATACTATTCGAAGGAAAAGGCCACCAATCTTTTTCTTTTCACTATCTTATTTATTCCGATAAATTATATAACCTAAGCACACAAATTCTATAACCTACAACAATAACACATGAGAAATTCCGCCCAGTGGACATGGCTTTACATTGGTGATTCTCTATCTTATGCTCTCGTAATTATTTAACGCTACAGTGCACTCTCTGGATAGGATGGTGGATCTTTTGCTATATCTCCCACTTCGACTCTCACACCCATCATCACCAAAATTTCCTCCAGACCGAGTGGTACAAAAAGGAACATGCATAACCCACTGCCTCTGAAACTATCTTGTTACTCTCCCATGCCAACCACACATACTTAAATTTCATGAAATACATCACACTGGTGACATACAACACAAAGAATAGTCACAACGTTATAATCACATCACTTTCAGCGTTCCCACTTCAATGAGTATTTATCCCAGTTTCACCAGGCATGGATGTTTGTGATTTCCTTAGGTTAGTTAGATTTAATTAGTTCTAAGTTCTAGGGGACTGATGACCTCTGATGTTAAGTCCCATAGTGCTCAGAACCATTTGAACCATTTTTGAACCCAGTTTCACACGACACTGCCCCACTTCGTAACTTTTCTTTCCTACTATGAACTCTGGAGGATATATGCACGTCTTCCTGTGCAATGCAAGCCAAGTGGCGTTGCTGGATAGACGGCTGACTCACCTTGCTTCTCTCTCAGAGTATTATAGTTTTAATCAAGCGTCAGACGGAAGCATAACATGCAAAGTAATATTAAGAACATATTCATCACACACGCGAGTCCTCAACTGATACCATGGACGAGTACTTCTCTTTATCCTTTTTCTCATACACAGATTGAGACTCACACAGTACTCACCACGAGGAAGTACACGTCTCTAATTTCAAGTCCTGCTCACACCATTTCTTAAATGTTTCCAACTTATAGTACACACGCCAGTAATTCAGCTTAACTTAAGCACTCGGAAGTATTTCAACTTATTGCTACACGTGCTTTCACTGTGACCGTTGGTCACTTCCGAAGATTACTACGATCCCCTTAATATTACCTGCCTGACATTTAATTCTCCCCACAAAAGTTTCTGAAATAGAGAAACTATTATTCCAAACTACTCTTAAGTATTTCACATGCATACCATGTCTCCACTCTTTTGTCTTTACGGAGCACACCTAAGACAGGTCTTACCAACACTAGATCCAGCGGCAGAGTGCTGAAACATGGCCGATCTCGCACTTCCGCCAAGGTGGGGGAGCACCATGCTACCGTATTGGTCGGCCACATTTCAGGCGCTCAAAGCTCAGGTAAATTTCATCTCTTTGGTTCCACCAAAGGTGACCAAAGGACCGTCTCAAAGATGATCATATATTCACATTCACTATCTGCGGTTAGCAGACGACCATACATTCATTCATTTCGCAGATCTCACCAAACTGGATATAGGGATATATTTTGTGGGAGTGCACAGGAGATCAATTAAATAAATAAATTGTCCTTCTTTCCTACACTACTATCCGGCTTCAGTGTGTTAATTGAAATTGAGTTATTATTACAAAAAATATGTTGTTCTGACAAGAATAACGAAGAATGTTGTACCTATTTTCAATGTCGGGCGGTACTGTACCCCTTCAAAGTCTATGAGACATTCGCAGACAGAGAAACCACGCTGCGACTGACTCTCAGTAATATATACACTCCTGGAAATGGAAAAAAGAACACATTGACACCGGTGTGTCAGACCCACCATACTTGCTCTGGACACTGCGAGAGGGCTGTACAAGCAATGATCACACGCACGGCACAGCGGACACACCAGGAACCGCGGTGTTGGTCGTCGAATGGCACTAGCTGCGCAGCATTTGTGCACCGCCGCCGTCAGTGTCAGCCAGTTTGCCGTGGCATACGGAGCTCCATCGCATTCTTTAACACTGGTAGCATGCCGCGACAGCGTGGACGTGAACCGTATGTGCAGTTGACGGACTTTGAGCGAGGGCGTATAGTGGGCATGCGGGAGGCTGGGTGGACGTACCGCCGAATTGCTCAACACGTGGGGCGTGAGGTCTCCACAGTACATCGATGTTGTCGCCAGTGGTCGGCGGAAGGTGCACGTGCCGTCGACCTGGGACCGGACCGCAGCGACGCACGGATGCACGCCAAGACCGTAGGATCCTACGCAGTGCCGTAGGGGACCGCACCGCCACTTCCCAGCAAATTAGGGACACTGTTGCTCCTGGGGTATCGGCGAGGACCATTCGCAACCGTCTCCATGAAGCTGGGCTACGGTCCCGCACACCGTTACGCCGTCTTCCGCTCACGCCCCAACATCGTGCAGCCCGCCTCCAGTGGTGTCGCGACAGGCGTGAATGGAGGGACGAATGGAGACGTGTCGTCTTCAGCGATGAGAGTCGCTTCTGCCTTGGTGCCAATGATGGTCGTATGCGTGTTTGGCGCCGTGCAGGTGAGCGCCACAATCAGGACTGCATACGACCGAGGCACACAGGGCCAACACCCGGCATCATGGTGTGGCGAGCGATTTCCTACACTGGCCGTACACCACTGGTGATCGTCAAGGGGACACTGAATAGTGCACGGTACATCCAAACCGTCATCGAACCCATCGTTCTACCATTCCTAGACCGGCAAGGGAACTTGCTGTTCCAACAGGACAATGCACGTCCGCATGTATCCCGTGCCACCCAACGTGCTCTAGAAGGTGTAAGTCAACTACCCTGGCCAGTAAGATCTCCGGATCTGTCCCCCATTGAGCATGTTTGGGACTGGATGAAGCGTCGTCTCACGCGGTCTGCACGTCCAGCACGAACGCTGGTCCAACTGAGGCGCCAGGTGGAAATGGCATGGCAAGCCGTTCCACAGGACTACATCCAGCATCTCTACGATCGTCTCCATGGGAGAATAGCAACCTGCATTGCTGCGAAAGGGGGATATACACTGTACTAGTGCCGACATTGTGCATGCTCTGTTGCCTGTGTCTATGTGCCTGTGGTTCTGTCAGTGTGATCATGTGATGTATCTGACCCCAGGAATGTGTCAATAAAGTTTCCCCTTCCTGGGACAATGAATTCACGGTGTTCTTATTTCAATTTCCAGGAGTGTAGATTTTACACACTTAGCTCAATTTTTACATTCATAATTGATAAGTTGTGATTTATTCATTAATTTTGAGAAATTTTTACGAAGCTTTATGCAAAATATGTTTTCTCGTAGGTATTTTTAAAAGTAACAATATTGCTATCTTTTATAAATCTGACATTACCTTTTGTAAATGTTTGTGATTTTTGCATGTGACGTACAGTAATTTTTTTCATAAAATTTACTACTTATTTTGGGTTTTTGCAATTTTGTGTACACATTCAATGATAATTTATTGTTATGTATTAAGAGTATAATCATACCCCCATCAGGAGCGAGGTTGGGGTTGGGTTGTTTTGGGAACGAGACCAGACAGCGAGGTCATCGGTCTCATCGGATTAGGGAAGGATGGGGAAGGAAGTCGGCCATGCCCTTTCACAGGAACCATCGCGACATGTGCCTGAAGAGATTTAGGGAAATCACGGAAAACCTAAATAAGGATGGCCGGACCATCAGAAGCGACAATGGCGGCATGATGGATACTGAATGTGCTGCAGATAAATCTGCAGCACAGTAGAGGGGGCACTGCTGCCCTGAGTGGTCTTCTGGAAAGACAAGAAGTGGACGTGCTCCTGATTCAGGAACCCTATTTACATAAAGGGGGTGTATCAGGCAAGAAATATAAGAAACTTCAGAATATGCATTTATGTAAAACATGGAATTACCTTCATGCCCATGGTGGGACTTTTGTTCTAGGGACTGAGTGACCATCGAGATGCGGCAACGCGAGGAAGATATGTCGAGGGAGTTCGTAATGGCCTCAGCATACTTTCCTTATGAGGACAGTGCTCCTCCTTCTCAGGAGGTGAGGAGACTGAAGGAAGCCTGTCCACAACAGGGTGACCCACTATTGGTTGGGTGCGATGCTAATGCCCACAACTTAGAGTGGGGCAGGACTGACACCAACCAACCTTCCAGAATTTCTTCTAGTTAATAACTTAGAGATCCTCAATAGGGGCAAGAACGTACATTTAGGAATATAAGAAGGGAAGTGGTAATTGACATAACCTTCAGTTCCACTTTGATTTGTAGTTACGTCAAAAAATGGCATGTGGCTTTAGAACCATTCTCATCAGACCACATGTATATTAAGTTTGAGGTTGAAATGGGCATTAGACAGACCGTGTCCTATAGGAATCCCAGGAAAATGAACTGGGAGGCGTATAGGAGGGACCTCGACTCAAGCCTATCGGAAGTCAGTACTTCAATAAGGAATCCAGTAGAGTTTGAAGAGGCTGCAGAGGCAGTGACCTCTGCCATCATGACCTCATACCATGATAACTGCTCAGTCACCAAGAAGTGCACGAATAGGAATGTATCTTGGTGGAACAACAATCTCAGACTCACAGAGGAGATAGGTATGAAACTGTTTAACCATGCGAGAAGGAAAGGAGAAAGGGCAGAATAACGGGAGGCCCTTGTCAAATACAATCTTGCAATTAAGAAAGCAAAGCAGGAGTCCTGGAAGGTATTCTGTGAGGAAGTAGAGGGTACAGCTGTTCAAACCAGACTTGACAAAATCCTCACTAGGATACCAACTAATTCAGGAGGAACTTTAAAGAAAGAGGATGGGGAGTGACCTCTATATACAAGGACACCACATGAAACGCTGAAACTACTACTCAAGACTCATTTTCCTCATTGTACTCTGACAGACAACATAGACCAGGACGTGATCCCTGTGAGATATCGGTTTTCAGGTATTAGAAGGGAGAACTGGGAATCTGCCAGAGAATGTGTTAATCACAATAAAATCTAACGGGCGGTGGGAACACTCCTGTTGTTCAAGTCACCTGGTTCAGATGGAATTTTTCCAGCGCTCCTACAAAAAGCAGGAGTGAACTTAATAAGATTCCTACACAGGTTAGATTCCTACAGGGTTAGCCTAGCAGCAGAAATCATTCCTAATGTCTGGAGGGCAGCGAAGGTTGTTGTCATTCCAAAGCCGGAGAATTGATCGTACCAAGGCCAAGGATATGAGACCAATCAGTCTGTTCTCCTTTCTTCTTAAAACATTAGAAAAACTGGTCAATGTGCATGCTAGGCAGAGGAGGTTAACAAGGGTTCCTCTACACGTAAACCAACATGCATACCAACCAGGAAAATCGTGTGAAACTGTACTCCATCAATTTGTTGGGAAGGTGGAGAAAGCACGACACTTTCAGGAAATAGCCCTCTGCATGTTCTTGGACATCGAAGGGATTTTAGCGACACGACCTTCGAATCCATGGTTAAGGCAACAGAGGTACATGGCTTGGAGACCACCATTTGCAGGTGAATTACTGCCATGCTTAGTGGTAGAAGGGTAGAAGCCACCATGATGCAAGAAAAAATGGTAATTAACACCACCAAAGGTTGTCCAAAAGGAGGGATCCTGTCCCCTCTTCTGTGGAACTTCGTGCTGAATGAACTTTTGCCAGGGATATTCAGACGATCTTTTCATAGTAATACTTGGCAAATTTTCAAGTACAGTCAGAGCTGTGGCACAAGGAGCATTGGACATTGTGCAGAACTGATGAAGGAAACAGGATCTAAGGGTCAGTCCCAAGAAGACTGTTGTGCTACCATTTATGAGGAAGCAGATCCAACACACATTCTGGAATTTCAAGCTTCTGGATGAAACTCTACCAGTGAAGGGGATAGTGGAATATCTAAAGGTAACCCTTAGCCGGCCGGGATAGCCAAGCGGTTCTAGGCGCTACAGTCTGGAACCGCGCGACCACTACGGTCGCAGGTTCGAATCCTGCCTCGGGCATGGATGTGTGTGATATCCTTAGGTTAGTTTGGTTTATGTAGTTCTAAGTTCTAGGGAACTGATGACCTCAGATGTTAAATCCCATAGTGCTCAGAGCCATTTGAACCATTTTTTTGGTAACCCTGAATGAGAAACTATTGTGGACTCCTCACATAAGGAGCACCTGTTCCAAGGCGAAAGGTATTCTGATGACTACCAGAAGCGCTTGTGCTATAAACTGGGGCTTAAGCCTCAAGAGTATGTACTGGATACACCACGGTAGTAAGACCTATGATCACTTTTGGGGCAACTGTGCGGTGGAAAAAAGTAGAACAACAGGTAGCTGCTGAGGTGCTTGCTAAGGTGCAGTGATTGGCCTGCTTAGCCATTACAGGTGGAATCAGCAACACAAACACTGCTGGGAAGGGAACCATGCTGGACATGTCCCCATTACACCTGTGGGTAAAGAGGGAGGAAGCAGCTGGAGCACACAGATTAAAGACTGACAAAAACTGGAACTCACTGGGGTATCCAGGATCTCACACTAAAATACTGTGTGAGGTAGACATAGGTATGGTTGGGGAAATTCCAGCCGACAATATAATAACTACCAGTTGCTTTAACAAGCCTTTCAATGTCGTAATTGAAGGTAGAGAGCTCTGGGAGAACAAATTTCGTCATCGTACTGGGGACATAATCGGGTTCACTGAAGGTTCGAAAATAGACGAAGATGTTCGGACTGGGGTGTACGGAGTGCAGCCAAGGCTGGAGAGTGCAATCTCTCTAGGGAAAATAGCTGACATTTCTGCTTGAAACACAGTGGCTACCAGGGTGTAAGTGCTGGAGAATTTGCGGAGATGCTACAGAGGTCGTAGCATTTTCATTTATTCAGACAGCCAAGCAGCCCTGAAAGCACTGGAAGCCTCTCCAACAAGATCAAATATCGTGGAAGAATGCCAAAAAGTCATCTGGAGCTATGGGGAAGAAATAGGGTAAACATATTGTGGGTCTCTTCTCACCCAGGGGCTAGTTGTAATGAGCAAGCCAATGGATTCGCCAGGATAGGGAGCGATGACATCATTTATTGGACCGGAATCTGTCCTAAGAATCACCAAGGCGATGGTCAAAATAAAACTACGAGACTGGACAAGGAGGCAGCATGTAGAATATTGGGCTAAGATCTAAAAGCAAAAACTTGGCAAGGTATTGATGCAGAAGTCATGTTCTAAGAGAAGTCTCTCAATCTTGGGCTTGAACAGGAGAGAAGTGAAACTCATGGTTGGACTATTGACAGGCAATGCTCATACAATGCGGATAATAGAAGACCCACAAATGTAGGATGTGTGGTGTGGGTGAGGAAACCGCATAACGTTTGATCTTAGAATGCGAGGCATTGTAGATTAAAAGACACAGAATATTCGGACCAACCAGACCTGAAGAAATCGTGTCTAGCAAAGCACTGGTAAAGGACCTCCCTGCACTGTTCAAGGTTATTGGTTGGCTTTACTAGAGACACAGACGATACCGCACAATAAACTCTGTTTCGGTGCGGGCAGCAGCGGGCTTGACCAATGTTGCTTTTGCTTCCCTGATAAAATCAGATCAATCAAACTGACAGTCGCTCGCCATGCGACCCGACAGCCATGAATGATGGTCTGGGGCGCCATTTCATTTCATAGCAGGACGCCTTTGGTTGTCATCCGCTGCACCCTTACAGCACAGCGGTACGTCGACGGTATTCTACGCCCCGTTTTGTTGCGCTACATGCCAAGCCGTCCTGGGCTTACATTTAAGAAAGATAATGCCTTTCCGCACACGATGAGAGCTCTAATGCATCTCTTCACGCTTGCCAAACTCTAACTTGGTTAGCAAGATCGGCAGATCTCTCCCTACCTGAAAACGTTTGGAGCATTACGGGCAGGGCCACCCAACAAGCTCCGGATTTTGGCTATTTGAAGGGGAAATTGGATAGAATTTCGCATGATATCCCTGAGGAGGACGTCCAACAACTCGTTAATCAGCGTCAAACCGAATAACTGCTACCATAAGGGCCCGAGGTTGACCAACGCTGTTATTAACTTCCTCACTTTGTGAAGCTGTTTCTTTTAAATGAATCACCCAATTTTTCTGAAACTGTAGTAATTTGTTTGTATGTGTACGTCGCATCTATCAACTTCCGTCCTATTCAGATAATTGCTTCATGGTGCCGTTTTTCTTTTCTTGGAGTATATTCCGTTGGTATCAACGTAGTTGTCGGTAGCTCAGTGGATAACGCCAAAGTCTGATGAGCAACACTTTTAACTTTTAGTTAAATTCTATGCTTATTATGAAATCGAAATGTTACTATACATACTGGTTCAAAATTTTCATTGAAAATGAAAGAAAGGTATTATGGTCTTTTATGAAGACAGCCGAAGAAGGCCAGTCAGTAAGTTCTCCTTGTGAGAATTATTTCTTCGGAATTACAACAAGAAAGTATTCGCTATGAAACCAGCACGGATTTGACGAAAGTACGGTAATGTTTTTACGAAATGTATTTGACCATTTCTGATTATACAGGTAGTACTGCTAGGTTTATGCAAACAAAAGCGTAGGGGGATTCGTGTGCTAATGTTTCCACTGGAAGGTAGAGATCAGTTTCATTTGTAGTACACAGATGAGATATAGAACACACACAGAAAATGTGTTTGCATTTGAGTACCAGACCTTTCTGTAGATATTGCCATGTCTTTTGAATACCTTTCAAGCCAAAAGCATCTGTTAGCGTGCTCTTCTGAGGGTGCTTGTCACGGTAATTGTTTACTACTCCTTTTTCTTACAGTGACGCTCAAAGTTTCGTACGACTATTTTAGTTTTGGTTTGTTACTGTACACATCATATAGACCTCCAAGCACTGCAATGCACAGATTTTTTGACGCACTACAGTTCTTTAAAATTTTTTGCATACAACCATTAGGTTTTATGAAGCCTGTAATTGACAGTCCTTGGTGGTAACGTGAAGTTTCGGTAATTTTTGCCGCGGTTGTCCGCATATGTGATGTTAGTCTCATTTTTATTGCGATCCAGAAGAGCAGCCTCTGTTTCGGTACTACCTCTGACTGTTGTCCAGATACAGTCTTAACATAGTTTCTTCGCATATGTAGTTAAATGCTTCAGCACTGTTCACTGTAAGTAAGCGTCTACTTGAAGACTTTTTTGCTGAACTCATCACCTCGGCAATATTTTATAGTCCCATGATATATCACACCTACTGATTTATTGTGTAAATCACGACATTATGAATTATTCTTGGGGAGAGAGAGATTTTTTTTACATTTTTTTCGTCATTGTAGTACAGTTTAACATTATGGGATCTCAGAAGTGCTTGGTGTTAGTGCAGTTAACCATAAAGGCATTCAGTCTGAAACGTGAATAACGCTGAAAAACGTCTTTTGATTCCTTTTTGTTACGAGTTCAAACACTTGTGGACCGTCCGAAACGGACGACTGTTTACGACTTCATTTCTTCTGGCATAATGTACGTTTCACTTTTAACTTTTTTCATTTAACATGGAAAAAGAAAACTTTACATGTTCTTGTGAGCGCAATGTTTTGTCTCATGATAAAGCTTCAAAAATTACCCAATAGCACAAATGACCTACTTTAGCGTATTTGTCGGAATAAAATCGTTGTCTTTTTTGTCTAAGTTCAAATGGTTCAAATGGCTCTGAGCACTATGGGACTTAACATCTGAGGCCATCAGTCCCCTAGAAATTAGAAGTACTTAAACCTAACTAACCTGATGATATCACATACATCCATGCCCGAGGCTGGATTCGAACCTGCGACCGTAGCGGTCGCGCGGTTCCAGACTGAAGCAGCTTTGGAAGGGCTGAAATGTCGCTGTTGGATTTGTTACTCAGATAACATTCAACGACGAATCCGCGTTCGAACTCACTGAGCTCTCCACACCGCCTTCTTCTGCTCTTACTTCTTCTCTAGTGATAAAACGATGCTCCATGCCTCCTCTTATACTGGCGGGTCGGCGTACCAAGACATCTCGTGACCAATTACTCATTGCGTAGTATACCTGTTCGATTCTACAGAGAGTACGCGAAAGAACTTGCCCCCCCTTCTTACAGCAGTGTACCGCAAGTCTCTAGAGGAACAGAAGGTTCCAAATGACTGGAAAAGAGCACAGGTAGTTCCAGTTTTCAATAAGGGTCGTGGAGAAGATGCGCAAAACTATAGGCCTATATCTCTGACATCGATCTGTTGTAGAATTTTAGAACATGTTATTTGCTCACGTATCATGTCATTTCTGGAAACCCAGAGTCTACTCTGTAGGATTCAACATGGATTCCAGAAACAGCGATCGTGTGAGACCCAACTCGCTTTATTTGTTCATGAGACCCAGAAAATATTATATACAGGCTCCCAGGTAGATGCCATTTTCCTTGACTTCCGGAAGGCGTTCGATACAGTTCCGCACTGTCGCCTGATAAACAAAGGAAGAGCCTACGGAATATCAGACCAGCTGTGTGGCTGGATTGAAGAGTTTTTAGCAAACAGAACACAGGATGTTCTTCTCAATGGAGAGACGTCTACGGACGTTAAAGTAACCTCTGGCGTGCCACTGGGGTGTTATGGGACCATTGCTTTTCACAATATATATAAATGACCTAGCAGGTAGTGTTGGAAGTTCCATGCGGCTTTTCGCGGATGATGCTGTAGTATACAGAGAAGTTGCAGCAGTAGAAAATTGTAGCGAAATGCAGGAAGATCTGCAGCGGATAGGCACTTGGTGCAGGTAGTGGCAACTGACCCTTAATACAGACAAACGTAATGTATTGCGAATACATAGAAAGAAGGATCCTTTATTGTATGATTATATGATAGCTGAACAAACACTGGTAGCAGTTACTTCTGTAAAATATCTGGGAGTATGCGTACGGAACGATTTGAAGTGGAATGATCATATAAATTAATCGTTGATAAGGCGGGTGCCAGGTTGAGATTCATTGGGAGAGTCCTTAGAAAATGTAGTCCATCAACAAAGGAGGTGGCTTACAAAACTCTCGTTCGACCTATACTTGAGTATTGCTCATCAGTGTGGGATCCGTACCAGATCGGGTTGACAGAGGAAATGGAGAAGATCCAAAGAAGAGCGGCGCGTTTCGTCACAGGGTTATTCGGTAAGCGTGATAGCGTTACGGAGATGTTTAGCAAGCTCAAGTGACAGACTCTGCAAGAGAGGCGCTCTGCATCGCGGTGTAACTTGTTGTCCAGGTTTCGAGAGGGAGCGTTTCTAGATGAGGTATTGTATATATTGCTTCCCCCTACTTATACCTCCCTAGGAGATCACGAATGTAAGATCAGAGAGATTCGAGCGCGCACGGAGGCTTTCCAGCAGTCGTTCTTCCCGCGAACCATACGCGACTGGAACAGGTAAGGGAGGTAATGACAGTGGCACGTAAAGTGCCCTCCGCCACACGCCGTTGGGTGGCTTGCGGAATATAAATGTAGATGTAGATGTAGATGTCGAGATACTTTTGATTGGGTAGTGTATGCCGGCCGTTGTTGCCGAGTGGTTCTAGGCGCTTCAGTCCGGAACAACGCTGTTGCTACGGCCGCAGGTTCGAATCCTGCCTCGGGCATGGATGTGTGTGACGTCCGTAGGTTAGTTAGGTTTAAGAACTTTAAGTAAGTTTAGGGGACTGATGACCTCAGATGTTAAGTTCCATAGTGCTTAGAGCCATTTGAAGTATTTTTTTGGGTAGTGAATGTACCCAAAGTATAATAAGAGTACATAACACAGGGAGATGTATTATTCGTCTAGCAACAACCAAATAGCGCAAAATACAGTGACGGAAAAACATAGTAACACAAAAAAATAATCAAAGTAGGGTAATGACTTTGGGGGACTGCACTTGTCAAGGTAACATACGTAAGTGATTCACATTGCGACATAACAAGTTAACGTAAGAGCGATATAATACCTTGCAAATGTGCAATGATCGGACATTAATAAGCGGTGTAACCGACAGAATGTTGAATGCAAGCATGTAAACGTGCATGCATTGTGTTGTAGAGATGCCGGATGTCAGTTTGTGGGATGGAGTACCGTGTCCACTGCACTTGGACGGTCAGTACAGGGACGGATTATGCTGGTTGCAGAGGACACTGGAATTGTCGTCCGATGATGTCCCATATATGCTCGATTGGAGAGATGTTTGATGATAATAATAATGAGCGTATGGCATTGGTGGCCGGGAGACCCTCGCGGGGCGGTTCGGCCGCCGCTCCACAAGTTCTTTAACGCCACTACGGCGACTTGCGAGTGAATGAGTATGAAATGATGATGAAAGACACACAACGCCCAGCCATCTCGAGGCAGAGAAAATCCCTGACCTCGCCGGAAATCGAACCCGGGACGCCGTGCGCGGAAAGCGAGAACGCTACCGCAAGACCACGAGCCGCGGACATGTTTGATGATAATGCAGGTCAACGCAACATGTCGACAGTCTGTAAAGCATGTTGGGTTACAGCGGCGATATGTGGGCAAGTGTTATCCTGTTGGATAGCAGCTCTTGGAATGATGTTCATGATTGGCAGCACAACAAGTCGAATCACCAGACTGACGTGCAAATTTGCAGTCAGGGTGAATGGGATAGTCACGAGAGTGCTCCCCTTGTCGCACGAAATCGCACCGCAGACCATAACGCCAGGTGTAGGTCTGGTGTGTCTAGCACGCAGACAGGTTGGTCGCAGACCCTCAAGTGGTCTCCTCCTAACCAACACACGGCCATCGCTGACACCGAGGCAGAACCGGCTTTCACTAGAAAACACAACCGACCTCCACCCTGCCCACTACCGAGCTCTCGCTTGACACCACTGAAGTCGCAAATGACGGTGGTTTGGGGTCAGTGGAGTGCACGCTGAGGTCATCTGGCTCGGAGCTGTCCTTGAAGTAACCGATTTGTAACAGTTCGTTGTGTCACTGAGGAGTCAACTGCTGCTCGGATTGCTGCTACAAATAATGTCTAGTTACTGTCCGGAACCCAGTCTTCTGGCGGTAGAACGTGACCACCGCTTCCAGCAGTCATATACAGTGGCTACATGCCAGCCAAGTCTTTCTGCATATCGCAAAGGAACATCTAGCTTCTCATTGGTCTATTACCCAACCTGGTGCAAACTCAGTGAGATATTAATAATTGCGTCTTTGTTGCGTTAAAGGCATTCTTGACTAACTTTAACTGACAACGTTCAATCTCGAAGCTAAGTAACGCTCACGACAGTTACAGCGTATACCTAAAGCAAACTTGATTGCATCATCATAGTGTCGTTACTAACTCCATTCTTGGCAACTGGCACGAAATTTAAATAGACATCATCTTCCAGATGTAGAAACACCCCTACTAACTTCCGTTCATGTCGCACAAGTGTTCGTTGGTGATGCGATTTTTTTTTCCGTCAGTGTAATTATACATTACTGGCCGTTAAAACTGCTACACCACGAAGATGACGTGCTACAGACGCGAAATTTAACCGACAGAAAGAAGATGCTGTGATATGCAAATGATTAGTTTTTGAGACCATTCACACAAGGTTGGAGCCGGTGGCGACACCTACAACGTGCTCAAATGAGAAAAGTTTCCAATCGATTTCTCATACACAAACAGCAGTTGACCGGCGTAGCCTGGTGAAAAGTTGTTGTGATGCCTCATGTAAGGAGAAGAAATGCGTACCATCACGTTTGCGACTTTGATAAAGGTCGGATTGTAGCCTATCGCGATTGCAGTTTATCGTATCGCGACATTACTGCTCGTGTTGGTCGAGATCCAATGGCTGTTAGCAGAATAGCCGGCGGAGTGGCGGTTGCGGTTCTAGGCGCTACAGTCTGGAACCGCGTTACCGCTACGGTCGCAGGTTCGAATCCTGCCTCGGGCATGGATGTGTGTGATATCCTTAGGTTAGTTAGGTTTAATTAGTTCTAAGTTCTAGGTGACTGATGACCTCCGAAGTTAAGTCGCATAGTGCTCAGAATCATTCTTTTGTTAGCAGAATATCGAATCGGTGCGTTCATGAGGGTAATACGGAACGCCGTGCTGGATCCCAACGGCCTCGTATCATTAGCAGTCGAGATGACAGGCATCTTATCCGGATGGCTGTAACGGATCGTGCAGCCAAGTCTCGATCACTGAGTCAACAGATGGGGACGTTTGCAAGACAACATCCATCTGCACGAACAGTTCGATGACGTTTGCAGCAGCATGGACTATCAGCTCGGAGACCATGGCTGCGGTTACCCTTGACGCTGCATCACAGACAGGAGCGCCTACGATGGTGCACTAAACGACGATCCTGGGTGCACGAATAGCAAAACGTCATTTTTTCGGATGAATCCAGGTTCTGTTTACAGCATCATGATGGTTGCTTGCGTGTTTGGCGACATCGCGGTGAACGCACACTGGAAGCGTGTATTCGTCATCGCCATACTGGCGTATCACCCGGCGGCGTGATGGTATGCGTTGCCATTGGTTACACGCCTTGGTCACCTCTTGTTCGCATTGACGGCACTTTGAACGGTGAACGTTACATTTCAGATACGTCACGACCCGTGGCTCTACCATTCATTCGATCCCTACGAAACCCTACATTTCAGCAGGATAATGCACGACCGCGTGTTTCAGGTCCTGTACGGGCCTTTCTGGATACAGAAAATGTTCGACTGCTGCTCTGGCCAGCACATTCTCCAGGTCTCTCACCAACTGAAAACGTCTGGTCAATGGTGGCCGAGCAAGTGGCTCGTCACAATACACCAGCCGCCACTCTTGATGAACTGTGGTATCGTGTTGAAGCTGCATGGGTAGCTCTACCTGTACACGCCATCCAAGCTCTGTTTGACTCAATGCCCAGGCGTATCAAGGCCGTTATTACGGCCAGAGGTGGTTGTTCTGGATATTGATTTCTCAGGATCTATGCACCCAAATTGCGTGAAAATGTAATGACATGTCAGTTCTAGTATAATATATTTGTCCAATGAATACACCTTGATCATCTTCATTTCTTCTTGGTGTAGCATTTTTAATGGCTAGGATTGTAGTAGTGTATTTCTGGCGATTTCATCTTGTTTTCTTGTCCACGTGAAGGATGTATTTAAGCGGTCAGTGGATTCCGCTGTTCTTCGCTCGTACGTTCCTCAGCAGTTTGGGCGAATCACGGCTACCGTAGCGGCATTGGCCACTCTCTGTACACGGGCTGCCTGGCGGGAGGTTACCGCCTGCCACAGACTGGCCAGGGCGGCACGGCAGCCAGCTGGCAGGCTCGTTAGCCGCTGCTTCATTACGCCACGCGGCCCCTAATTAAAACACTCGCTGCCGCGCGGCGAGCTGTGCCGCGCGCCGCCGCTCCGCCCGCACTGCAGCCGCCAATCACGCTCGGCGCTCCCGCGCGGCCGTCGCTTCACACCGCCGCTCGCGTCGAGTCACACCCCAGCTGCGCTCCGCTCCGCTCGCAGTGCCGTCACTTTGGCTCGTGAATATTTATGTCATACACACGCGGGCCCTTCGTTAGCTGCCGCATCCTAACTAGGTTGGCCGGAGTTTTGATACCGCCCAGTGTTCTCACTTTCCCGAATGATCCACTTAACGGTGACGAGCCAGACCGGATTTGTCCACGGAGCGGAACACGCTGCGGCAACTTTTTGAAACTAAAACGGAAAGACGGTTTCAGAAAATGCAGGCGTGAGAAAATAAAACGAACGTAAACCTAGCGTCGGTTCAGCGCTGCGTTGTTAATGTTAACGTATAACGTGACACACTCTGATTTTCTACGCGACTATAAACTTTCGTCAATAACTCTATTTTGTTAAGTTGTGTTCGTGACATTTCAAATGGTGGGATATGCATCAATATACTTTCGAGTTTCTGCTTCCAGATGATTTTACTGTGTTTGATGCGGAATTTGTGCGATAGTCTAGGTAGACGAGACGAGATGGAAGGAAAAAAATATCTTATTTACACGATAACGTGGATATCCTTCAAACTATCAAGAAAATGTGAAAGAGAAGAAAATAGTTAACTATACTTGATTCAAATGGTTCAAATGGCTCTGGGCACTACGGGACTTAACATCTGAGGTCATCAGTCCCCTAGACTTACAACAACTTAAACCTATCTAACCTAAGGACATCACACACATCCATGCCCGAGGCAGGATTCGAACCTGCGACCGTAGCTGTCGCGCGGTTCCAGACTGAAGCACCTAGAATCGCTCGGCCAAAACGGCCGCCCGATTCTATTTGATGTAACGGGTATAAGCGCAGATATTTTTATATGTGGTACGTTAATATGTACACACATCAGTTGGTTTTGGGTTGGGTTGTTTGGGGGAGGAGACCAAACAGCGAGGTCATCGGTCTCATCGGATTAGGGAAGGATGGGGAAGGAAGACGGCCGTGCCCTTTCAGAGGAACCATCCTGGTATTGCCTGGAGCGATTTAGGGAAATCACGGAAAACCTAAATCAGGATGGCCGGACGCGGGATTGAACCGTCGTCCTCCCGAATGCGAGTCCAGTGTGCTAACCACTGCGTCACCTTGCTCGGTCAGTTGGTTTTCTCTGCATCGAAGAGTCTTCTCACGTACATGTCACATATTTCACGATATGATGTTTTCCGCATGGCTGTAACTGCACCACTAAGTGGACAACGCCTGTCACTGTAGACTAACCGTTTTGCGTCAACACTGGGCCTGCTGTCCAGGGGGACATGAGCATTAATGACTTCCTCTTGGCACTTGGACTCGGAGTTACTAACGAACCAAAAAACAAACTACACCTAATAGCCCAAAAAACATACTACACCTAATAGCTATAATTATTACTGTGTAAATGAAGTAAATACTCACGTAACGTTGCTAAGTACACTGTGCCCAGTCGGCAATAGAAATATCTGCATTCGTACTCCTTACACCTCATATGCAGGATATAATTCCTTTTTACAACGAAAACGGAAACTTGAAAGAACCATTCCGTTTCTACTTTGTATAGTATTTTCTACGTGTTTTGGTAGTAAGCCAATACGTGTTTTAATGTACGATACATTGTTCATCCCTCAGCATATATCTCCTTTCTAGAAGGTCAACCCATCCGTGTTGTCGAGTTATGCCTCTCGATACAGCTGATAGTTTCGTAAAATAAGGAAGTTAATCTAACAAAGCGATATAGGAAAGCAATACAGATAAACGAAGAATTGGACGACACTATGACAAACATGTCATTGTGAACTAAGCCAAAGATACGGAGAGTTTTGTGACAACTGGAGACTGAATTTCTAGAAGTTTCAGATATAACTTAAGATGATGTTATTAAATAAGTTGCTTTGCTTTGGGAAATCGCTTCTGAACTATAAATCGGACATAATTCAGTATAACAAGCTTATCTACAAACCACTGAGCCTTGACAGACTACTGTTATGTCCGTAAAGGCAACCCAACCGTTAATGAAACTTGTAAAGTACAACTTTGAGAGCCGGCGGAAGTGGCCGTGCGGTTAAAGGCGCTGCAGCCTGGAACCGCAAGACCGCTACGGTCGCAGGTTCGAATCCTGCCTCGGGCATGGATGTTTGTGATGTCCTTAGGTTAGTTAGGTTTAACTAGTTCGAAGTTCTAGGGGACTAATGACCTCAGCAGTTGAGTCCCATAGTGCTCAGAGCCATTTGAACATTTGAACAACTTTGAGCGCTGCACATTTTTAAGTGCGCCAGCTATTATTTCTGGCGAAAAGGAAACCACATTTATAAAATGTCAATATGCCTACATCATTAGTAGCATTCGAACTGCAGATGATGGAGTTGATGACTAAGGTATAGTGTGACAAAACGGGGTCACTAGAACCGATTTAATATAACTGATGTGAAATAACCAGAGGTAAAGTGGGTAAAATCAAGAACGATGCAATGACATGACAACGAGAATACATCGTCATCTTGTGAATGTTGCAGTTCTTCTTATTTCCATGCTTGGTAAGAAAATTGGAGAGGAAATCCGCCTTATGGAAGACACTGTTGTAGTTTTGTTTTCACCCAGATATCTTTCAACACTGTTTGTGCTATATTCAGCGAGTTTATTTGTTTATTTTCCTTCCACAAAATTGTTACATATTAACCTTTCAAAAAACTATTGCTACAAAATGTTTACATTTGTAAGATGAGCGATTATTGTCAAATATATTTTACAATGGTTTGCAGACAGTACAGAGCTGAGACATGTATTAACGAATTGATGCATTCTGTGTTGTTTATTTACGAACAGGGACTGCCTCAACTCAGTGATACGTGTGTCAGCTCTGTGCTGTGTGCAAACTAATGTAAGAAATATTTGACGATAATCGCTCATTTTAAAAAACGTGAACATTTAGTACTAGACGTTTCCTTAAATGTTAACATAAAACATTTTTGCAGAAGCAAAATAAACAAATAAATTCACTGAAGATAGCAAAAAAGATGATAACAAAACGACAAAGGTGCCGTGCAAAAGGCGGAATTCCTCTCCAATGAGAAGACACCAGAGTACTGCGACTCCTAATATAGATGATAATGGACATTGGCTATTACGAGTTTGCACCGTGGCGTTCGAAGTGAACTGTCTGACGGGATCCATTGTAAGACAGGTTACTAGTCGTCGTCAATCAGTAATCCTTATACAGAGCGATTTTATTAAATGAGAAATAACTTCAGAGAAGAGTCTTTGACCGTGACCCGAGTGTCAGCACGAACCAGGTGGCATCTCAGCATCTGGTAGGCCACTTGATATAGTGTGGAGCATTCTCCACGACAACTGGAACCATCCGTCATGAAACTAAACTAGATCTTTATTCTCAAGTGGTAATGAGTGCTATTGACAGTAGATGTCAAACTGATTACATATTTTTAGATTTCCAGAGGGCTTTTGACACCGTACCTAACAAGCGACTTGTAATCAAATTGTGTGCCTTTGGCCTATCGTCTCAGTGGTGCTACTGGATTCGTGATTTCCTGTCATAAAGGTCACAGTTAAGTTACTCAATTGGAACGATCACATAGATAATGGTGTGAGTAAAGCAAATCTAAGGCTATGGTTTATTGGAAGAACACAAAGAAAATGCAACAGGTCTAATAAGGCTGCCTAAGCTACGCTTGTGCATCGCGACCTCTTCTAGAGTATTGTTGAACCACGCGGGATTAGCCGAGCGGTCTTAGGCGCTGCAGTCATGGACTGTGCGGTTGGTCCCTCGGACATGGGTGCGTGTGTTTGTCCTTAGGATAATTTGGGTTAAGTAGTGTACACGCTTAGGGACTGATGACCTTAGCAGTTAAGTCCCATAAGATTTCACACACATTTGAACATTTATAAAGTATTGTTGCGCGGTGTGCGATCCGCATCAGACAGGGTCGACAGAAGTCATCGAAAAAGTTCAAAAACGGGCAGCTTGTTTTGTACTACTGCGAAATAGGTGGAAGGATGCCACGGATATGATACACGATTTAGGGTGACAGTCGTTAAGGAAAGGCGTTTTTCGTTGCGAAGGATCTTCTCACGAAATTTAAATACAAATCTTCTCCTCAGAGAGTGAAACTATTTTGTTGGCAACCACCTACATGCGGAGGAATCATCATCGTAATAAAATAAGAGAAAATAGAACTCGCACAGAAATATTTAAGTGTTCGCTTATCCCGCGCGCTCTTCGAGAGTGGAAAGGTAGAGAAGCAGCTTGAAGGCGGTTTGATGAACGCTCTGCCAGCATTTAATTGTGAACTACAGAGTAATCATGTCGATGTAGAGCTATCCAACGTCACACCCAGATAGGCCGGTTTATCCGTGTGTTCCAATGTGGTACTATTCCAGGAAATATAGCTTTCGCTTTGCTGGCGAAAGGTAGAATGCGGATTCGGTTTAAGGGAGTATTTTGATAGTGTTCAAACAACATTCCGAGTGATTCGCGACAAAATAGTAGGGATTTCGAGTCCTGCAGTGAGCGACCTCTACTGGGATGCGACGACACTTCCATTATTTTTCATTTGCAAAATACAAAATGGTTAGCAGATCGAAGCAGTGTTTGAACCTGCAATCGTCAACGCCAGACAGCACACTTGCTAGGTGGTAGCCTTTAAATCGGCCGCGGTCCGTTAGTATACGTCGGACCCGCTTGTCGCCACTATCAGTGATTGCAGACCGAGCGCCGCCACACGGCATGTCAAGTCTAGAGACACTCCCTAGCACTCGCCCCAGTTGTATAGCCGACTTTGCTAGCGATGGTTCACTGTCTACATACGCTCTCATTTGCAGAGACGACAGTTTAGCCTAGCCTTCAGCTACGTCATTTGCTACGACTTAGCAAGGCGCCATACTCAGTTGCTATAAGTACTGTGGTGTCACCGCCAGACACCACACTTGCTAGGTGGTAGCCTTTAAATCGGCCGCGGTCCGTTAGTATACGTCGGACCCACGTGTCGCCACTATCAGTGATTGCAGACCGAGCGCCGCCACACGGCAGGTCTAGAGGGACTTCCTAGCACTCGCCCCAGTTGTACAACCGACTTTGCTAGCGATGGTTCACTGACAAATTACGCTCTCATTTGCCGAGACGATAGTTAGCATAGCCTTCAGCTATGTCATTTGCTACGACCTAGCAAGGCGCCACGTTTAGTTGCTATTGATATTGTAAAGAATGTACAGACAAGAGCTACGTTTAACATTGATGGATTAAAGTTAAGTATTCCACCAACTACCACCTTTTTTCTGAAGTCTGAATTCCTTGTCCTGTTCCAGACCTCACGCCAGCCTGCGTGAGCTTAAACGCGTGCCTTTCGGCTTCCTCCAAACCCCGTGGGTCGGCTCCTGCCAATCCACAACAAGTACTATCTTCCAGAATGTATTCTGAACAGATAATATTCTCAATCATGTACCGTCAAGAGCGACGTTCATCATTAATGGATTAAAGTTAAGTATCAAACTAATTACGTCCGCTTTCTGAATTCTTATTCCTTACATGTTCCAGGCCTCACGTCAGTATAGTTTTTCCCTCCTCACGCCAGCCTGCGTGAGCTAAAACGCGTGCATTTCGGCCTCCACTAGTAACACGGTGTTGTCTCTTCTGCTAACACAAAAAACAGTACCCATACAATCGACGGATTCAGTAGAGAGCAGTGACAATCTGATTCTTTTATGATGGTATCAGGGTGCCCTGTACTTCTGTTACAGCAGCTTCCTGTCCTCCACCACAACTCTACCGACAGCACAGATCAATTAGCGGTGAGCCGCCGATACCGCAGAGGAGCCTTGTATCAGCCGTGTATGGGTCGCAGATTTATGGCGGCGCGTAAAATGAGTGCTAATTGCGAAACAACGGCAGACACCCAGCGGCGGCGGCAGATATGTTTAGCTTTTATCCACGGGCGCGTTCTGTCAGTCCGAATGAATTACGGCCCACCAAAGCGGCAGCCAGCGCGGACCGCTTGTCACATGGCGCGGGCAATCCCGTATTTATGGCCAGTACATCACAGCCGCCGCCGGACGCCCACCGTCTGCTGCGGGGGTGGCAGAAATACGGCCGCTGCGGCCTCGGACACTGTACGTTACTGCCAGGGACAGGCACGCAGCGGAGGTGATAGTTTCTCGGCAGATCTCATTTTCCCTGCGAGTATTGTGGTCCGTGAGGTCCCGGCAGAGCTACGGCTCGGGTCGTTGGAGACAGCAGGCAGCTTATGTGCGACATACCACTGCACACCCTGGCAGTGTTTCGGTAGACGCGCTATGTAATGTGGAATTTACCACCCGATTCAGGAGCGGCGAACACACCAGTATAAAAGGGAGCGCGGAACATCACTGAAAGTTTCCTTTAAAAGTTTTTTTTTATTTTCGTATAATTTTGAACTCTTACTGACTTAGTTGGTTACTTGGTTGTAACTTTTCTGTTGCTTAGCTTTGGGTAACTTTGCGTATTTCAATTGCGAGAGGAACAAAGTATATCTTACTGCGACAATACAACAACAATTTGACCCTGTCTTATAATCTTTCTAAAAAGTGAAAATTTATTAAATGCTAAACTTTACTGTTAATCTCTTTAATTAAGCCGGGCGGGATAGCAGCGCGGTCTTGTGCGCCTTGCCACGGCACGGCTCCCCTGTCGGAAGTTCGAGTCCTCCCTTGGGCACCGGTGTGTGTGTTGTCCTTAACGTTAGTTAGTTTAAGCTAGATTAACCCCCCGTTGCTAGCGCGGGTGACACGCGTCATCCACATGTATTTCTCGCTCAATTCTGTCTGACAGGGCTGGATTGAGTGCGCGCCATTTTCGGTACCTTTCTGTTAACTCTCCGGCTGTTAGCTCGAATCATTGTTGGCTTTCAGTTACGAAAGATACATTGTTATGAAACATTATTACAGTCTGGAGGACTGCCACAAGCTGAAACAAAGTACACTACCGGCCATTAAAATTGCTACAACAGGAAGATGACGTGCTCCAGACGCGAAATGTAACCGACTGGAAGAAGATTCTGTGATATGTAAATGATTAGCTTTCCAGAGCATTCACACAAGGTTGGCGCCGGTGGCGACACCAACAACGTGCTGACATGAGGAAAGTTTCCAACCGATTTCTCATACACAAACAGTAGTTGACCGACGTTGCCTGGTGAAATGTTGTTGTGATGCCTCATGTAAGGAGGAGAAATGCGTACCATCACGTTTCCGACTTTGATAAAGGTCGGATTGTAGCCCATCACGATTGCGGTTTATCGTATCGTGACACTGCTGCTCGCGTTGGTCGAGATCCAATGACTGTTAGCAGGATATGGAATCGGTGGGTTCAGGAGGGTAATACGGATCGCCGTGCTAGATCGCAACGGCCTCGTATCACTAGCAGTCGAGATGACAGGCATCTTTTCCGCATAGCTGTAACGGATCGCGCAGCCACGTCTCGATCCCCGAGTCAACAGATGGGGACGTTTGCAAGACAACAAACATCTGCACGAACAGTCTGACGAAGTTTGCAGCAGCATTGACTATAAGCTCGGAGACCATGGCTGCGGTTACCCTTGACGCTGCATCGCAGAAAGGAGCGCCTGCAACGGCATACTCAACGACGAACCTGGGTGCACAAATGGCAAAACGTAATTTTTTCGGATGAATCCAGGTTCTGTTTACAGCATCATGATCGTCGCATCCGTGTTTGGCGACATCACGGTGAAGGCACATTGGAAGTGTGTATTCGCCATCGCATACTGGCGTATCACCCGGCGTGATTGTATGGGGTGCCGTTGGTTACACGTCTAGGTCTCTTCTTGTACGCACTGACGGCTCTTTGAACAGTGGACGTTACATTTCAGATTTGTTACGACCCGTGGCTCTACCCTTCATTCGATCCCTTCGAAGCCCTACATTTCAGCAGGATAATGCACGACCGCATGTTGCAGATCCTGTAGGGCGTTTCTGGCTACAGAAACTGTTCGACTGCTGCCCTGGCCAGTACATTCTACAGACCTCTCACCAACTGAAAACGACTGGTCAATGGTGGCCGAGCAACTGACTCGTCACAATACGCCAGTCACTACTCTTGATGAACTGTGGTATCGTGTTGAAGCTGCATGGGCAGCTGTACCTGTACACGCCATCCAAGCTCTGTTTGACTCAATTTCCCAGGCGTATCAAGGCCGTTATTACGGCCAGACGTGGTTTTTCTGGGTACTGATTTCTCAGGATCTATGGACCCAAACTGCGTGAAAATGTAATCACATGTCAGTTGTAGAATAATATATTTGTCCAATGAATACCCGTTTATCATCTGCATTTCTTCTTGGTGTAGCAATTTTAATTGCCAGTAGTGTATATCTTACTTCGACAATACAACAAGAATTTGTCCCTGACTTATAATCTTTCTAATATGTGCAAACTTATTGAATGCTGCACTTTACTATTAGTCTTTTTAATTAAGCTGCGCGGGATAGCCGCGCGGTCTTGGGCGCCTTGCCACGGTTCGCCCGGCTTCCCCCGTCGGAGGTTGGGCATGGGTGTGTGTGTTGTCCTTAGCGTAAGTTAGTTTAAGCTAGATTAACCCTCCGTTGCTCGCGCCGGTGACACGCGTCATCCACATGACTTTCCCGCTCAATTTTGTCTGACAGGACTGGATTGAGTGCGCGCCATTTTCAGTACCTTTCTGTTAACTCTCCGGCTGTTAGCTCCAATCTTTGTTGGCTTTCAGTTACGAAAGATACATTGTTTATGAAACATTATTACAGTCTGGAGGACACTAGTCATCACGGGAGATCTGCTGCCACAAGCTGAAACAAAGTAAGTCCGTATTACTTTATTGCTTTACTAGATTCAGTCGATCTTTCACGTCCGTAAATTTAGACATCTTGAAACTGATTGCAGTTACCTTCCATGTTACCTAGTATTCTCTTTATTTTTAAATTGTGGAAGAAATGTCAAAAGCAAAAAGCCTGGGACAGAGTTTAGTAGAGATCCTAATGTATGGTTGGAAGAGACTGAGGATTCTGTTCATGAAAGCGGACATGATTCAGGAACAGAACCAGAAGTATCAGAAAATGAAGAATATGAATCACAGGAAGAAGTAGCTCAAGAGAATGCATTTTTTAGGGAGATATGGAATAACTACACGGAGGAGAAATAATTATCCTACCAGTGTTTGAAGCAGATCTTGTAATTTTATTGCGCATTTGTCTGGACCAGAAAATGAAGCTCGTATAAAAAAGACAAACAAAACTTCTGATTTTGTTCTTGGATGAAAACATAATAAGCATTATCGAAACATGCACAAAGTTCGTGGTAACTTCTCTAGGGAAAGGGACGCTAAAGAAACAGATGCGATAGAGATCAGAGCTTTCATTGGTTTGTTATATCTATGTGGATCTTTGAGATGTTCTAGGAAGAGTATATCGAAATTGTGAGATAACTCAAAGGGAAACGGACTTGACTCATTTATGCAAAAGTGAAAACCGAGTCAGGCGGCTGAGGTTTGATAATATCCGTGATAGAGATGTTTGCACAGAGATTGGCACGTTGGCTGCTATCAGAGCTATCAGAGAGGTACTTGAACTATTCACGAACAATTGTCAAAAATATTTTTCTCCTAGTGAATATCTGACTGTTGACGACCAGCTTTTGGCTCTTAGAGGAAACTGCCGGTTCAGGCAATATCTTCCTAGCAAACCAGAAAAGTATGGGTTAAAAGAGTATGCTTCGGTTGATGTAAAAACAGCTTGCACTCTGAATTTAGAACCGTGCGTCGGTAAGCAATAAGAGGGATCATGTAATGCCAGTAATTCAGCTGACGATATTGTTCTTCGAATGGTCAAACTGTTTCAAACGTTAGAATATATTACACTGTGTACAAATATTAAATTTATTATATTTAGATTTAATAAAAAATCATAAAACCACTCATAAAGACTGTTCAAAGTATACAAACAGACCGCTTGCTTTGTGGATGACACCAGTCATCCGCGCGAGTGACGATGATACGAATTTTCGCGCGAGTAACGGAGGATTAAGTAGTGTGTAAGCCAAGAGACCGATGACCGCAGCATGTTAATCCCAAAGGAACTTACAACAAATTTCCACTTTCAGTTTCCCTAATTTCTCGTATCTTATTTTCGTGGTCCTTATGCTCAGTGAATATTGGAGGTAGCAGAATCGTTCTGTAGTCAGCTTATAATGCCAGTTCTCTAAATTTTCTCAATAGTGTTCCTCGAAAAGAACGCCGCCTTCCCTCCAAGGATTCCCATTTGAATTCTCAAAGCATCTCCGTAACAGTTACGTCTTGTTCGAACCTACAGTAACAAGACTAGCAGCCCACCTCTCAACTGCTTCGATGTCTTCCTTTAATTCGACCTGATACCGATCCCAAACATTCGAGCAGTACTTACGAATAGGTCGCACTAGCGTCCTATATACGGTCTCCTTTGCAGAGGAAACACACTTTCCTAGAATTCTCCCAATAATCGGAAGTCGAGCATTCGCGTTTGCTACCACGATCCTCACATGCTCGTTTCATTTCATATCGCTCTGCGACGTAACTCCTAGATATTTAAACGACGTGACTGTGTCATCCAGGAACTAATGCTGTACCCGAACATTACGGGCTTGTTTTTCCCACTCGTCCAAATTAACTTACATTTTTCTACATTTATAGCTAGCTATCAATCATCTCACCAATTAGAAGTCGGCCGGAGCGACCGAGCGGTTCTAGGCGCTACAGTCTGGGACCGAGCGACCGCTACGGTCGCAGGTTCGAATCCTGCCTCGGACATGGTTGTGTGTGATGTCCTTAGGTTAGTTAGGTTTAAGTAGTTCTAAGTTCTAGGCGACTGATGACCTCAGATGTTAAGTCCCATAGTGCTCAGAGCCATTTGAACCAATTAGAAATTTTGGCTAAGTCATCTTGTATCGTCCAACGGGGACTCGAGTTCGACGCCTTCCCGTACAGCACAACGTCGTCAGCAAACAACCTCAGATTGCTGCTCACCCTGTCCGCCAAATCATTTGTGTATACAGAGAAGAACAGCGATCCTATTACACTTCCCTGGCGCACTGCTGACGATACCCTTGTCTCTGATGAACACTCGCCGTCGAGGACAACATAATGAGTTTTAGAACTTAAGAAGTCTTCGAGACACATGTTTGTGAACCTGTTCGCTATGCTCGTGCCTTCTTTAACATCCTACGGTGGGGCACCGAGTCAAATGCTTTCTGGAAATCCAAAAATATGGAGTCTGCCTGTTTCCCTTCACCCACAGTTCGCAGTATTCTTTCGCTTACGCCATAGTCCCACAGCTATAGCAGGGTCGGCGTGGCTACAACGGATTTGGCAAGGTTAGTCTGAGGGATGGCTGGATGCCCTTCCTGCCGCTACCCCGTACCCCCCATGGACGGAATCAGTGTACACCAGCTGTCTGCATCTAGTGTAAATCGTGAAAAAGTGCGAGCGTGTTTCAAATCTCTGCGACGCGTGTAACTGAGGCGGAACGTGGGGACCAGCCCTGTATTCACCTAGCGGGATGTGGAAAACCGCCTAAAAACCACATCCAGGCTGGCCGGCCCTCGTCGTTAATCCACTGGGCGGATTCGATCCCGGGCCGGCGCGCTTACCTGAGTCCAGGAAGTAGCGCATTAGCGCTCTCGGCTGCCCTAGCGGGTATCCACAGTTCGCAGTATATCATGTGAGAAAAGGAAAAGGTGAGTTTCGCACAAGCGATGCTTTTTAAACTTATACTGATTCGTGGACATAAGCTTCTCGGTCTGTAATAGGACGACGAGTTCCGCCTAATGCAAGACACCTTTTTTGTTTTGTTTTACCAAGGCATGTTTCAGCACTTTTTGTGCTATCTTCAGTGGGTTATTTTTTTATTTCCTTACTGTACAACTGTTATATATTAACATTTAGCCAAACCTTTCGTACATAATATTTACAATCGTAAATGAATAATTGTTGTAAAATATTATACATCATTTGTTCGTAGTTCACAGTTGAGATATGTATTAACGACCTGATGCACTGTGTGTTGTTTATAACATTATGTCAAAGTTCTATTTATAGTTTAATTAGCAAAAAGAGTGGATGTATGCATTAGTTTACATATCCTACATGATGCTATTGGACATATATGTTGGTAGCTATTCTGTGGACAAATGATGTATAACATTTTACAACAATTATTCATTCACGACTGTAAACATTATGTATCAAAAGTTTCGCTAAATGTTAATGTGTAACAACAATTTTACAGTAAGAAAATAAAAAGATAACTCACTGAAGATAGTACAAAAAGTGCTGAAATATGTCTGGGTAAAACACAACAGAAAAAGATTTCTTGCATATGGCAGAATTCCTCGTCCTATTTTCATAGCAAGCACGGGCAGAAAAAGAACAGCAACTTCACAGGATGGTTAATTCTTGGCCTAAAAAAAAAATATTATATTGAACTGAGACTCTGCTCAAGGATTCTGCAGCAAACCTATGTTATGGATACTGCTCTGTAATTTTGTGGTCCGTTCTTACGCCCTTCTTTTTTCCAGTCGGTTGGGACTTTGATCTTGGCAAGAGATTCTCCTGCTTTAAGGGATTCACTGTCATTGTCGATATAATTCCATAATCTATTCACACAGATAAATAACTACTATGACACATATTTCCCTCCAGCCCAAAAATACACCGCAATGGGAAAAATCGTATTTGCTAGTGCAATCATAAAAATTTAATTACGGAACAGTGTCAAAAGGAGAGCGAAACGGACGCGTCAGAACGCAGACATGGCACCGCAATACTTCTCCCTTAGTTCAATTTGTCCTCTAAATGCGGACTGTTTTATCGCGGAAGCATACCACCTAGAGTAGGGCAGCTGAAATACAGCTCGGTGGCCTGGATTAAATCCGCATAGTTTGCGCGACTGCTGTAATTCTTCGACGCGGTGACAATTTAGCCCGCGGCCCGCTCCGCTGCACGGGGCCCCATACAGAAAAAGTGTCGGCGAATTCTGCAAACTGCATTTATTTCGTTAGATTAAAACCCCTTCTGGAACTAACCGTGGAAAACGTTTTAGAGTCTAAATGGATTACAGCCGGAAAATCCTGTTTGGTTTCCAGAACGGCCAGCTCCGACGCATCCGCGCGATTAATGCAATAAATTCGGCTGGTGTCAGCGGGCTCGCGAAGGGTGGTGGTGTGTGGTGGAGGATGGTTTGTGCTGGTTGTGGGGCGCGGGTGGTGGCGGGACAGGTCGGCTGCAAGGGGTCTACACATAACGGTAAGGGTGGCACACGAGGCACGGCGGATGCTAGGTGGCTTTCGTAAGTTTTCTTCAGTCCATGACGTATCTCTAACGGGAAAATAGATGGAACAGCCTGATGCAAAAATCATGTTGCGTTTTAATCATGGCGAAATGAAGTTCAAATAATCACTGTCGTATTTCCACTTTGTAAGCCTCCTACTACTTTTTTTTTTTTTTTTTTTTTTTTTTTTTTTTTTTTTTTTTTTTTTTTTTTTTTGCAAGTGGGCTGAGTACATGAGAGCATGTGGTTACAATAAAATGCTGTGAGCGTGTATCCCTTGCTATATAAAATTTTGACCCAAGAAGTAATTTACAACGCCATGTGACTACGGTTTTCTAAACATATTCAAGAGAAGGAAATGCTTTACATTTCGCAGCAGGAAGCCAAGACAGGCTACCTCGTTATGACGCGTGGTCATTGTCAGACTGCTGATCATCTACAATCACTGCAGGTTTGGGGACCATTCCTACAAGAGAGTGCAAGAATCCAAATACCTAGGGGCACTTTTCACTGAGAACACGTCATGTGAAGCAGAGACCAATGCCAGAATACAAGCACGAAACCGATCTTACCACAGCCTTGCACAACTGCTTCGGTCCAAATCTCTCTCCAGACAGTTCAAGATTTGACCGTACAAAACCCTGATCCAACCTGTTGTTCTACGAGGTGCATTCAAGTTCTAAGTCCTCCGATTTTTTTCTCCGGACTGGAAAGAGATAGAAACATGAGCATTGTTTTAAAACAAGGCCGAGTTCATTGTCAATACGTCCCAGAGATGGCAGCACCGTATGGCAGATGGAATTTTACCGCCAGCGGCGAGAATGAGAACTGTTTTAAATACTTAAAATGGCGACGTTTTCCTTACTTGAACAGCGTGCAATCATTCGTTTTCTGAATTTGCGTGGTGTGAAACCAATTGAAATTCATCGACAGTTGAAGGAGACATGTGGTGATGGAGTTATGGATGTGTTGGAAGTGCGTTCGTGGGTACGACAGTTTAATGAAGGCAGAACATCGTGTGACAACAAACCGAAACAACCTCGGGCTGGCACAAGCCGGTCTGACGACATGATCGAGAAAGTGGAGAGAATTGTTTTGGGGGATCGCCGAATGACTGTTGAACAGATCGCCTCCAGAGTTGGCATTTCTGTGGGTTCTGTGCACACAATCCTGCATGATGACTGACCTGAAATTGCGAAAAGTGTCATCCAGGTGGGTGCCACAAATGCTGACGGACGACCACATGGCTGCCCGTGTGGCATGTTGCCAGGCAATGTTGACGCGCAACGACAGCATCAATGGGACTTTCTTTTCGTCGGTTGGACAATGGATGAGACGTGGATGCCATTTTTCAATCCAGAAACAAAGCGCCAGTCAGCTCAGTGGAAGCACACAGATTCACCGCCACCAAAACAATTTCGGATAACCGCCAGTGCTGAAAAAATGATGGTGTCCATGTTCTGGGTCAGCGAGGGCGTAATCCTTACCCATTGCGTTCCAAAGGGCACTACTGTAACAGGTGCATCCTACGAAATTGTTTTGAAGAACAAATTCCTTCCTGCAGTGCAACAAAAACGTCCGGGAAGGGCTGTGTGTGTGCTGTTTCACCAAGACAACGCACCCGCACATCGAGCTAACGTTACGCAACAGATTCTGCGTGACAACAACTTTGAAATGATTCCTCATGCTCCCTACTCATCTGGCCTGGCTCCTAGTGACTTTTGGCTTTTTCCAACAATGAAAGACACGCTCCGTGGCCGCACATTCACCAGCCGTGCTGCTATTGCCTCAGCGATTTTCCAGTGGTCAAAACAGACTCCTAAAGAAGCCTTCGCCGCTGCCATGGAATTATGGCGTCAGCGTTGTGAAAAATGTGTACGTCTGCAGGGCGATTACGTCGAGAAGTAACGCCAGTTTTATCGATTTCGGGTGAGTAGTTAATTAGAAAAAAAATCGGAGGCCTTAGAACTTGAATGCACCTCGTATATGGCTGTAAGACATGGAGTATCCGGAAACAGGACTTCCATAAGCTCCTTGTTTTTTAGAGAAAAGTGCTTCGGAAGATCTTCGGTCCGGTTCTGGATGCAGATAAAGGGGAATGGAGGATCAGATACAACCAAGAGCTTGAGGAACTATACCAGCAGCCCAACATAGCAGGAACTGTCAAAGCTAAACGAATGCAGTGGGCCAGCCATGTGGCCCGGATGGAGGATCACAGATGGCCTCGGAAGCTCCTGGATTTCACACCTACAAGAAAGAGAGCGCCAGGGAGACCCAAGAAGTGTTGGAGGGATGGACTCCATGAAGATTTAAACCAAGTGTCAATAGATGTGGACGAATGGCGGATAGCAGCAATGGACAGAATACAGTGGAGGAGGAAACTTGTAGATGCGTGCCGTCCACTGGGCCTGATCACGTAGTAGTAGTAGTAGTAGCAGGAAGAAATCGGGCATGTATGAACATCTGAATCGATTTCGCCCTTTCATGGGCAATGGGAAGATGTCTTCCCTCATACTTTAATGTCCTGCAGGGACCAAAGAGCTTAACATTCCCACGTCTAGCTGGTGCTGCCATCTGTAGACTAGAATAGAAACTCGTGAAAGTTCTCGCGCTGCCAGCAGTTGCTCTGCAACAATTGACGTAGTATTATATGTCAGTTGTGCTCAATCTGGTGGCAAGTAGACATCGTTTTGATGTAATTTCGTGATTTTGTTTGTATATCTGCAGACAATAGCGATTGTAACTAACTTCACGGCAATTATTCGATATTTTATGCAAGTGTCTTCATGTTAATGCATGAAAGAAATTTTCTAATCGACTTAACACATCAAAGATACGTTGTAAACATGTGGGAATATTTGCGCCCACAGCCCAAGTTGGCCATACGTCTGGTACTATTTCAAACTTTTAGTGTAGACTGTAGGCCTGTTTACTGATGTATTATTAGGCATATTCATTTAGTTTACGTATTTATCACTGCAGAATTAGTTTACCAGAGAGGAAGACATGCTAGAATATTTCTTCTCACTTCCTGAGAATGAGTCAGTTTCGGATATTGAATCGGACGATGTTTCAACTGGTGAAGAAAGTAATATACTGAGCATCCACCCACAATCACCTGCTATTTTTCAACAACAAGTTCCTTCAGTAGGAGACAATGTTTCAGTCAATGGAGTGTGTTCAGTCTCCGCAGGTTCTCCCACAGAGTCGAAAAGAATTCCAACTTTGAGTGATGGTGATGAGAGTGCTGAAACTCTTTGGGATGAAACACTGCCTCAGTGTTAAGACATAGATTCTGTTAGAGAAAATTTAGCGTTGCCAAAGAAAGCATTCTCTAAAACGAATCGTCCATATGAATATTTTCTTGAGATCTTCAACTAAAATATCGTTCAGAATATTGTCGAACAAACAAACTTGTAAGCATCCCAAGAGCTACACAATTTACGACTGAGCTCTGAAACACCTGTAAGAACAGAAAACTGGATGGACACGGGAGACACTGAAATAAAAGCATTTACTGGTTTGTTTATGATTATGGGCGCCCACAAATTGCCACATTTATCAAATGACTGGAGTTCAGATACCCTTCTGCATGTTGAATCAGTGTAGAATGTGATGACTCTAAAACGGTTCAAAAAATTTTAGAAAACCGTCATCTGAACAACAATTCTAAGACAGTGGGGAACGGTGCTCATTGATATGATAAACTACACTCATGCTCATAGATTAAGGATAACTGCAGAATGTGCTGCCACAAAACGTGGCACTACACAAAACTGGTGCTAATAGCATAGGCACATAGGGAACACACACGACATAGATCTGTACGTCCACGGTATTGGTAATAAGTTGAGAAAACCGTCCCGAAACACATGTGCTACAAAACGCAACTGTTTCCGGCGCATGTAAAAATGGTTCAAATGGCTCTCAGCACTATGGGACTTAACTTCTGTGGTCATCAGCCCCTAGAACTTAGAACCACTTAAACCTAACTAACCTAAGGACATCACATACATCCATGCCCGAGGCAGGATTCGAACCTGCGACCGCAGCGGTCGCGCGGATCCAGACTGTAGCGCCTAGAACCGCTCGGCCACTGCGGCCGGCCCTGCGCATGTACCCCGACATCAACGTGGGATATGATCAAAATGCACACGTGCACAGGACACACAACGGGTTGGCATTGTCTGGATCACATGGTCGAGCAGCTGCTGGGGTATAGCCTCCCATTCTTGGACCAGTGCCTGTCGGAGCTCCAGAAGTGTCGTAGGGATTTGAAGACGTGCAGAGATACATCAACCAAGAGCATCTCAGACTGCCTGGTCTGGAGAACAGGCAGGCCACTCAACTCGCCTGACATCTTCTATTTCAAGGTACTCCTCCATGACGGCAGCTCGGTGGGGCCGTGCGTTATCATCCATCAAGAGGAAGGTCGGACCCACTGCACCCATGAAAAAGTGGACATACTGGTGCAAAATGACGTCCCGATACACCTGAGCTGTTACAGTTACTCTGTCAAAGACATGCATTGCTGTACGTGCACCAATCATAATCCCACCCCACAGCATCATAGCACGACCTCCATACAGGTCCCTTTCAAGGACATTGAGGGGTTGGCATCTGGTTCCTGGTTCACGCCTGATGAAAACCCGGCGAGAATCACTGTTCAGACTACACCTGGACTCGTCCGTGAACATAACCAGGGACCACTGTTCCAGTGACGATGTGCTGTGTTCTTGACACCAAGCTTTAAGGACTCTCCTGTGACCAGGGGTCAGTGGAATGTAGCTTGCGCGTCTCCGGGCGAATAAATCATGTCTGTTCAGTCGTCTGTAGACTGTGTGTCTGGAGACAACTGTTCCAGTGGCTGCGGTAAGGTGCCGAGCAAGGCTACCGGCAGTACTCCCTGACCGTCTGCGGGCACTGATGTTGAGATATCGGTCTTCTTGTGGTGTTGTACACCGTGGACGTCCCGTACTGTAGCACCTGGACACGTTCCCTGTCTGCTGGAATAGTTGCCATAATCTTGAGATCACACTTTGTGGCACACGGAGAGCCTGTGCTACGACCTGCTGTGTTTGACCATTCTCCAGTCGCCCTAGTATTCTACCCCTTACAACGTCATCAGCATGTGTTCTTTGAGCCATTTTCAACACACAGTCACCATTAGTACGTCTGAAAACTACTTCACACTTACTCGCTGTGCCGTACTCTGACATGCATCAACACACCTCTGCTTAAGTGGACTGCTGCCAGCGCCACCGTCCGACGACCGCAGGTCAAATGCACCGCATGGTCATACCCCGAGGTGATTTAAACCCGCAAACCGCCCACCAGAGCATTGTTTCACCATGTATCAAAGTTATCCTTAATTTATGAGCATGAGTGTATATAAAGTGAGGCCCCTGACTGACGCCTCAAATGCCTGTTTCTTAGAGGTATATAATCATTCATACAGATTATCTGTTGAAGAAGCTATGATACCTTTCAAGGGAAAACCGAATGTAAAACAATATATGCCCAAGAAGCTAATAAGAAGAGCGTACAAGGTCTGGTGCCTGGCTGATGCTAAGATAGGCTATCTACTGAACTTCCAGATCTATTGTGGAAAAGGGGAAAACAATATCACCAATATTGCTCATGGTGAAAGGGCTGTATTTGAATTGTATTCATCTTCGAAAAATAGTAAATGTATTGTTACATTTGACAACTATTTCACTACTTACGGCCTAATGAAAATATTCTGTAGGTACTGTCAGAGTCAACAGACGTCTCCCAGAAATGGTGAAGAAAAATGACAAACTTTCACGAGGCGAGTTCAAGGCGCAGATAGAAGATTCAGTCGTTGCGATAAAGTGGCAAGACACAAGGACAGCAACAGTTTTGCTACAGCAACATCTCCCAAAGATGTAACATTCATTTCCAAGAAAGGAAGAGATGGTTCTACATGTGGCATTGCTTGTCCAAGTGCCATAAGTTTGCACAGCAGTGTAATGGACAGTGTGGATCTCTTTGACCAGAAGCGAGAACGAAATGAAGTTGGACAGCGACCGCTAAAATGGTGGCACAGAATTTTTTATTTTCTGGTTGATGCTGTCATTGTGAATGCATTTACATTGCAGGCAGCAGTCACATGAAATGGAGAGCAGCTAACATTCCGTTTACAGTTGGCAAGGAAACGACATGGACGTGCACCTGTATTCATTTTAAAAAAAGCAGAGAGCGTTAGTGTTCCTGATGAACGCAGGCTTTCAAATGTGGGTGAACATGGGCCAAAGAAAATTGGGAAGTCTAGACGCTGTCTTATGTGCAGTACAAGAAAAGAAGAAAAAAGAACGAGAACAATGTGATCAAATTGCAATGTTGCTTTGTGTGTAGATCCATGTCTCATACTGTTCCATAACATCTAGTAATTGAATTTTTGTTAATATTTTGTGAGTAAAAGATAATCTAGCAATGATGTATATTCTTTATTTTGTTTTGCAGTGTCAACATTTACAATACAAAATTACTAAAAATTTGATAGTGTCATCTCGAGGACCGTGGAAAGCCATTTTCGCACATAAATGGGTGCATAATATTTTTTGTTTTTGCATGGTATGGCATATGTGGTTCACAGCAAGTCACTGAGCTACAAACTGTCACCTGTAATAAACAGTAAAATGTGCCCACGACAGGGTTAAGATCGCAACTGCTTATCGAAGTTTCATAACCTCATTGGTTGGATGTATAATTAATCTTGCTTGTAGGTAAATCAAGTGCTATGAGGACGTGAGTCTTAGTTTGGTAGTAGCCTAAAGCCTGCGCACACAATGCCATGAGAAATACTTTAAGAAAGACAAAAAAATAACGTCGCAGCACGAAGGAATTATCCGAGTGGGTCAGAAACCGATAGATGTGACGTACATGTACAGACAAACAAATGATTACAATTTCAGAAAAACTCGATGATTTATTCAAGAGAAAGAGCTTCACAAATTGAGCAAATCAATAACGTGTTCATCCACCTCTGGCCCTTATGCAAGCAGTTATTCAGCTTGGCATTCAAATGGTTCAAATGGCTCTGAGCACTATGGGACTTAACTTCTGAGATCATCAGTCCCCTAGAACTTAGAACTACTTAAACCTAACTAACCTAAGGACATCACACACACCCATACCCGAGGCAGGATTCGAACCTACGACCGTAGCGGTCGCGCGGTTCCAGACCGTCTCGCCTAGAACCACTAGGCCACCCCGGCCGGCAGCTTGGCATTGTTTGATAGAATTGTTGAGTGTGCTCCTGAGAAATATCGTACCAAATTGTGTAAAATTGGCGCCTTAGACCGTCAAAATCCCGAGCTGGTTGGAGGCACTGCCTATAATGCTCCAAACGTTCTCAACTGGTAAGAGATCTGGCAACGTTGCTGGTCACGGTGGGATTGGGTAAGCACTAAGACAAGCTGTAGCAACTGTGGCTGTTTGTGGGTGGAAATTATCTTGCAGAAATGTAAGTCCAGGATGGCTTGCCGTGAAGGGCAACAAAACAGCAAAAACAACAGCATCCAAATATAACAGCTACGGGACACGAAGTTCAAAAACGGTTCAAATGGCTCTGAGCACTATGGGATTCAACTGCTGTGGTCATCAGTCCCCTATAACTTAGAACTACTTAAACCTAACTAGCCTAAGGACATCACACACATCCATGCCCGAGGCAGGATTCGAACCTGCGACCGTAGCGGTCGTGCGGTTCCAGACTGTAGCGCCTTTAACCGCTCGGCCACTCCGGCCGGCGGAACACGAAGTACACTTGACATTTATAAAGTGGATGCCATTCCAAATGCTGGTAACAAGCTTTCAGGGAGTATTTCTGATGTGCTTTCATCCTAAAAACAAAAGCTGTAAATGTGGAAACAATAATTGTGCACTACTTCGCTACTTTTCCCCACAAGTGTGTGTGTCGCGAGAAGTGGGCAACTTAAAGAGGACTCTCACACCGAAAACTTCAGTACTGGTAGGTCATAAATTCCCTTTAACTATTCTTATCTACCAGTTAGCAGCCTCACATGTGTACTGTGTAGCTGTCGTTTTAATTAATTTCACACGTGAGTAGCCATCAAAAGTGGTCTTAATTAGAAATTATTTACGTTTGCCACAGATCTCCCAGGAATCCAGTGACTGTCTGTTACTAAACGTATTCACTTTTAATTGCCAGTGACAGTCGCAATTTTTAATAAAAATGCAGTTCACAATAAATAACGCTGGTGTGACTAGCATATTAAAGTGAACATATTTAATTACAAAATTGTTTCATGTCACAGCAACAGATAACATGCAGCTGACATCAACGCCACCGCCAGACTGTCAGCAAAACTATATTACTGAGCAGTTGCTCACCAGTGAGCACTAAATGGAGTATGCAGGTACTCATCTCGTGGAGCAGGCACCGAACTTCTGGTACAGTGTTACAAAGAAGGCGAGTAGAAGATAACTTCAATTTGTTTAGATCATGAATTTATAAAGTATAAAGCCGGCCGCAGTGGCCGAGCGGTTCTAGGTACTTCAGTCTGGAACCGCGTGACTGCTACGGTCGCAGGTTCGAATCCTGCCTCGGGCACGGATGTGTTTGGTGTCCTTAGGTTAGTTAGGTTTAAGTAGTTCTAAGTTCTAGGGGACCTCAGATGTTAAATGTGGTTCAAATGGCTCTGAGCACTATGGGACTTAACTTCTAAGGTCATCAGTCCCCTAGAACTTACAACTACTTAAACTTAATTAACCTAAGGACATCACACACATCCATGCCCGAGGCAGGATTCGAACCTGCGATCGTGGCGGTCACGCGGTTCCAGACTGAAGCGCCTAGAACCGCTCGGCCCCCCGGCCGACAAGAAATAAGGCAGCGAATACAGTGGTATGAATAAATTAGTTACACCTGTTGAAGTAAACCGAGCGAGGTGGCGCAGTGGTTAGCACACTGGCCTCGCATTCGGGAGGACGACGGTTCAATCCCGTCTCCGGCCATCTCGATTTAGGTTTTCCGTGATTTCCCTAAATCGCTTCAGGCAAATGCCGGGATGGTTCCTTTGAAAGGGCACGGCCGATTTCCTTCCCCATCCTTCCCTCACCAGAGGTTGCGCTCCGTCTCTAATGACCTCGTTGTCGACGGGACGTTAAACACTAATCTCCTCCTCCTCCTCCTCCTCCTCCTCCTCCTTGAAGTAAAACCCGTTGTTGTTGTGGTCTTCAGTCCTGAGACTGGTTTGATGCAGCTCTCCATGCTACTCTATCCTGTGCAACCTTCTTCATCTCCCAGTACCTACTGCAACCCACATCCTTCTGAATCTGTTTAGTGTATTCATCTCTTGGTCCCCCTCTACGATTTTTACCCTCCACGCTGCCCTCCAATACTAAATTGGTGATTCCTTGATGCCTCAGAACATGTCCTACCAACCGATCCCTTCTTCTAGTCAAGTTGTGCCCCAATTCTATTCAATACCTCCTCATTAGTTATGTGATCTACCCATCTAATCTTCAGCATTCTTCTGTAGCACCACATTTCGAAAGCTTCTATTCTCTTCTTGTTCAAACTATTTATTGTCCATGTTTCACTTCCATACATGGCTACACTCCATACAAATACTTTCAGAAACGACTTGCTGACATTTAAATCTATACTCGATGTTAAAAAATTTTTCTTCTCCAGAAATGCTTTCCTTGCCATTGCCGGTCTACATTTTATATCCTCTCTACTTCGACCATCATCAGTTATTTTGCTCCCCAAATAGCAAAACTCCTTTACTACTTCAAATGTCTCATTTCCCAATCTAATTCCCTGAGCATCACCCGACTTAATTCGACTACATTCCATTATCCTCGTTTTGCGTTTGTTGATGTTCATCTTATATCCTTTTTTTGATGTTCATCATTAAAACCTTGTGAGCTATAACCATTCGGAAATAATCAAATCGTATGAATTTTAAGGTAAGGGAAGATCTCACCCTCATGAAATAGTACTGGACACATCAGATTTGGAAGTTGTGGAGAGTCAGTGGGGACTTTATTACCTGTATTGTCTGGGGTACATGAGGGAGAGGAACTGCAGCCTTTTTGAGATTACACACTCTGCGATCCTCCTAGTGCAAAAGTTGAGTGAGATAACCACACGTTGCCTGCAGGTGAGTGTAGTGACCAATCCGCGTCTACGGTTTTGTAAATTGCCGATTGTTGCCTCAATGTTTTCGGAAGTACTGTGACGAAATGAAGCATCACCGAGTTTCCGGAAGTGGTACCTGCGCCAAAAAGTGAATCGGAAAATCGAATAGTCGGAGGCGCGTTAACATCGTTAGGGTCAGGGAAGCCCCACCCGCCGTGCACCGAGGTGCGAAGCCCTGCGCCGTTGACATGAGGCACATTGCGTCACAAGGCAACCAGCTGCCGCTGCTGAGGCAAACCCGTGTGACGTGTCACCCGTCTGCAGCCCGGGCTGTGACGTTTGGTCGCCTTCCAGTCTATAGACTTTGGGCTCGTCCTATACCAGCTGTTTGCGAGACCCGACTGCACCCCCACTCCTAGTGTGCTGATGCAGTCGGCACGATAATAGCCTTAGCTCCTCTAGGAACGGTTTCCTAACCCACGTCTGACGATACTAAATCGCGATCCCCGTGATTCAGAGGTCGTCGGAAGTTAGTAGCAGTATAACAACTATTCCACCACTTGAAAATTCTTTTATTTCGGTGGAGATTCAATGGAGAAATAACAAAGCCAACCAGTTGCATATAATTTTTAATACATTTACCTAGGTTTCGACAATTCTAAGGATGTCTTCATCAGAATGATAATTTAAAACCCGTGTAAAATAATAGATAGAAAAATAACTGTGACAGAAACAGTAATCAAGATAAAAAATATCATAACACAGAAACGTTACTTATGTGAAATTACATTGTGAGAAGGTAATAGTGAAAGCATAGAGCACACAGGCTCAAGTGAAAAATCAAAAACATCCCAGCCTTTCATACGTACACTTCGCAAGGAACAACATCAGACTGAGCAACCCAGTCGCTTACATTGCTGCTACAAAAACAAGAGAAAAGTTGCTCCGCCTATAGGGCGAGGGCAGTGACACATCTAAATTTGAGACATTATAATAGGAATAACCGATAGGTAATTACAAAAAAAATTCAAAGCATGAGAGCTTAATGTACTTTTGAAAATACATAGTAGTCAAAAAATGATGCAGAACTAAGACTGAACTAGACTGAAATGCCCATTACGTAAAGTACAAAGTATTGTAGAATATTTACACAAACAGCTGCACGGTCCAAAGAGATCTGAATGAAGGAAACGTTAGTAGCACAATGTATTAAACAATTATTTGCAACGGGTTGACTGTGTTACTTCTTCATTAAAATTAGTATATGGTCGCTGAAACACAACCATGTTCAAAAGTGTAAGATTCTTATATTTCCCAGTTGCACTTTTAGCGAGTCCTCCCTGTCCGTAAAATCGTTTCGAGGACTTACAATAACGTTGACTATTTCCGTAGTGAAACAATATTGACGGGACCTAAGTAAGATACTACATGCAAGGGAAAAATAACAGTTAGATAACTACGAATGACACAGAGAATGCAATGAGTTAAGTATCAGGTATTTTCTGGATCGTGTGGGAGAAAGTACTGAAAAGCGACCCGCGTCACAAAGGAAGGGAAAGCTCACCTGGTAACAATGGTTCTATGACAATGGCATGATTGACAGATCTGAACTAATATTTACAAAATATGACATGTTCGTCACCTACCCACTTCCATTTCTAAAGGTATACATGAGAATTTCGCAAGTATGGTACCTGTTGCAGAGACTGTAAGTTCACCCTAAATATAAATACATGTTCCACATTGCATACAATTAAGGAAGAAGTTTACTATTTTGTTGGCAAAAAATAGCTGGAAATAGTGGCAACCTCAATACACCCAGGCGTTACTGTACGCAACGACCTAACATGGAATAACCGTATAAAACTAACCCTAGGAAAACAGGTGCTAGACTGAGATTCATTGGAAGACCCTTAAGAAAATGTAATTCATCCACCAGCCGATTTTTGAGTATTGTTCATCTGTCTGCGATCCTTACCCTATAGGATTTACTCTAGAGTTGATCCTACAAACAGCGGCACGTTTCGTCATGGGGTCGTAACGGAGATGCTGAACGAATTCTAATGGCAGACGCTGCAAGAGAGGCGATGAGCATCACGGTTAGGTCTATAGTTGAAACTAAGAGAGCTTATGTTGGAAGAATACTTTCTCAACTTAGTACTTCCCCTCCCATACGATCTCGTAAAATGAGCACGACGAGTAAGTCAGAGAAAATCGGGGAAATTAGAATCCATCTCAAAGTTTATCAACAGTCATTCTTCCGCTGCACAACTCGTGAACAAAAGAGCGAGCGAGGTAAACGGTAATCGAACCTATACCACCCTCCGACAAACAGCATAACGTGGCTTTCGGAGTGTACATGTAGATGGAATCTGATCACTGGTAGAAATTGAATAAGTAGTGTTGATTTGAAAGGGGTTCACGTCAAAAATAAATCCGTTTCTGTCTTCAGAACACGAACTGTCTCTGCCCGCCAGACAACATTACATCTTGGTCTCGCGTCTTGTGATGTTTATGACGTGGGTATGGAGAACCGGCGGAGTACCTTCTCATGCGGGTGTGGTAAACCGTATAACAACCACACTTGACTATGACTGGTGCATTAGGTTAACGCTCACTAATCCGGCACGCAGTAGCAGTTCTTGACAACGAGTGAGGTCGCGCTTTCTACATGATACTCTCCCTTCCCTTTCCTATAAAACTTAACTGTTGACTGAGTTCATATATTGTATTTAATGTCCCTTACAAATTCCATACAGGGTGAGTCACCTAACATTACCGCTGGATATATTTCGTAAACCACATCAAATACTGAGGAATCGATTCCACAGACCGAACGTGAGGGGAGGGGCTAGTGTAACTGGTTAATACAAACCATAAAAAAATGCGCGGAAGTATGTTTTTAACACAAACCTACGTTTTTTTAAATGGAACCCCGTTAGTTTTGTTAGCACATCTGAACATATAAACAAATACGTAACCAGTGCCGTTTGCTGCATTGTAAAATGTTAATTACATCCGGAGATATTGTAACCTAAAGTTGACGCTTGAGTACCACTCCTCCGCTGTTCGATCGTGTGTATCGGAGAGCACCGAATTACGTAGGGATCCAAAGGGAATGGTTATGGACCTTAGGTACAGAACAGACTGGAACAGCACATTACGTCCACATGTTAACACCTTTTTATTGGTCTTTTTCACTGACGCACATGTACATTACCATGAGGGGTGAGGTACACGTACACACGTGGTTTCCGTTTTCAATTACGGAGTGGAATAGAGTGTGTCCCGACATGCCAGGCCAATAGATGTTGAATGTGGTGGCCATCATTTGCTGCACACAATTGCAATCTCTGGCGTAATGAATGTCGTACACGCCGCAGTACATTTGGTGTAATGTCGCCGCAGGCTGCCACAATACGTTGTTTCATATCCTCTGGGGTTGTAGGCACATCCCGGTACACATTTTCCTTTAACGTACCCCACAGAAAGGATTCCAGAGGTGTAAGATCAGGAGAACGGGCTGGCCAATTTATGCGTCCTCCACGTCCTATGAAACGCCCGTCGAACATCCTGTCAAGGGTCAGCCTAGTGTTAATTGCGGAATGTGCGGGTGCACCATCATGCTGATACCACATACGTCGACGCGTTTCCAGTGGGACATTTTCGAGCAACGTTGGCAGATCATTCTGTAGAAACGCGATGTATGTTGCAGCTGTTTGGGCCCCTGCAATGAAGTGAGGACCAATGAGGTGGTCGCCAATGACTCCGCACCATACATTTACAGTCCACGGTCGCTGTCGCTCTACCTGTCTGGGCCAGCGAGAATTGTCCACGGACCAGTAATGCATGTTCCGTAGATTCACTGCCCCGTGGTTTGTGAAACCCGCTTCATCGGTAAACAGGTAGAACTGCAACGCATTCACTGTTAATGCCCATTGACAGAATTGCACTCATTGATTAAAGTCATCACCACGTAATTGCTGATGTAGCGACACATGAAACAGGTGAAAGCGTTGACGATGCAGTATGCGCATGACACTACTTTGACTCAGTCCACCGGCTCTCGCAATGTCCCGTGTACTCATGTGTGAGTTCATGGCAACAGCAGCTAACACACCAACTGCACCCGCTTCTCCTGTGACGGGCCTGTTACGGGCCCGTTTGCGTGCTACGACCATACCTGTTGCATACAGTTGGCGGTAGATGTTTTGCAATGTGCGGCGCGTTGGATGCTCTCTGTCCGGGTACCGTTCTGCATACATCCTGCAGGCTTCAGCTGCATTTCGTCGACACTCGCCATAGGTATCAACTCCGCCTTTTCAGAGTTCGAACACACCACGGTCATAGTTCCTACAACACTACACTATCACAGACGTCTGGTAACACGGTGTACTACAGTTGGTCTGCGTGCGCAGACGAATGCAGAATAACAGTAGCAGCAAGCGCTACATGCGGACACTGCGACAGCTAGACCAAACCACAACAGTGCACTACAGCCACACTCGTAAACACGGTCGTCATCGTAAACATGTCCCTGCAGATGCTGCTCACCGACCGTGGCCCGTGTTTGTTACAACACGCAACTGAACGCCGGAGGTTTCAAGCGTCAACTTTAAGTTACAGTATCTCCGGATGTAATTAACATTTTACAATGCAACAAACGGCACTGATTACGTATTTTTTTATATGTTCAGATGTGCTAACAAAACTAATGGGGTTCTATTTAAAAAAACGTAGGTTTGTGTTAAAAAACATACTTCCGTGCATTTTTGTATGGTTTGTATTAAACAATTACACTAGCCCCTCTCCTCACGTTCGGTCTGTGGAATCGGTTCGTCAGTATTTGATGTAGTTTCCGAAATATATCCAGCGGTAACGTTAGGTGACTCACCCTGTATATGCCTTCACCAGTCTTAAGAACTCAGTACTAATTTCATTAAGATAAAGTAAAATGGTTTGGAATAGGCTGAGGCGGCTACGCCATCAGCATGTGTCCCGGGCTATTGAGGCGGAGTCGTCTGTTGCGGAACATGAAATAATTAGACTGTATGCAGGCTCGTCGTCTCAGTCTCCCATTTCCATGTCGTATATTCCTGAAACTGATATAGGTTTAGTTGAAATGAGAAGAGGTAAGTACTGGATTCAGGAATTTCCGGGTGAGTCTTAAATTTATTTTCTTCGTACTGTTCAATGACGGTATTTCACAACAGTAATAATGGCATCATTTTATTCCATACACTTCCAAATCCTAGCAGCTCAAATCTAACTTAGTAAAAGACTCCGATACCAACTACTTCTTTATTACTAAGCTGCAAACGAAAGAACGTAGCAAGAGACATAATGCGTACATCTAGGTGATGTTGACAGAGATCGCCTAATACAGTTATAGAGTAGAAATATAACTGGAGTGAGCATTCAGATGCGCAGAATTGTTTTTCCGTTGTCAACACACATTGCCACAGTGATCATGTGATCTCGGAATGGCGTAGGTCTGTCCGCAATGCGTCCTATAAATTTCGAATGACATTGTGTGCTAGTGCTGACAGACTTTCTTTGTAGTCGCCGTGGATTCGGTAAAGGCGTTTTGTAGGCACCATAACAATTTCCACTTGATATTTGGAATAAAGGAGGCTCTTAGCTTTGAAAAGCAAAATGAACCGGCGTCACATAACGACACCGTCACTACAGAGTGAGTTTACACTGTCCGACATGTCATGTCACGACACATCCCGTGAATTCGCTTAGCCCTGTACCAAACGGCGAAAGTGAGGTTATGAATCATCATCTGTGATACAAAAAGAGTACAGTATTAGAACTGAGGAACCAACAACGACAACGTTTATTACAGGCCAAAGCAAATTTCATAAGGTGTGTTATTGATCAATTTTATTTGTTAAGCTGCTGAAAAGTGAAGCAACATTTTAAAACATCGACAGTTATTTGATAGGGAAACTACGAATATTCAAATACTGCAAACAATAACTAGTATAAAGAAATAAATGGAACCTGTTTATTTTATCCATTATGTTTTTATTCTTACGTAACTAATAATGTCATAAACAACTCTACTTTTCTTCTTCATTAATGCTGACCTTTTCACTTAAAATGTAATGTAATGGAAACTACTTCTTTAGCTTTTGTTGTTATTTCCACGCACTGTGGGCGTCAGCCCTGTTGTTATAAAACTTAAATAATTTTACGCTTTGATGTGTCTGACCTTGCTTGTGTAATAAAACTGAATGAAAAATATACAAGTCATTGCGGAACATCTGCAATCTGCCACGAAAACAAAGCATAATAATAAAATGAAGTTTAAGAAGACACAAAGGAACAAAATCCACTAAAACATGAGTGAGCACGCGAAAGTAGGTTAACTTACGTTGTTGGTAGGTGGCAATACCATCAACACTTCCTTCCCGAGAAACCTCGACGTGCCGTGATATAACATGACGGTTCGTTGACGGTATGTGTGAATGCCGCCATTTGAAACGCGTTGTGAAATATTGTGACTCGATGTGAGTTGGCGTGACATGACGTGATGTGATGTGTCCTGACGTGACATGACAGCTAATGTCAACTGGCCTTGAAGCAAATAACGTCGTCTCGAGATCACGTGACGATTCAAGCCTAATAGGCAGAATAGAATGCTCGCTCCGGAGATTTTCTACTCTACGAATACGTTTAGCGTAGAATCGTCATTGTCTTTGACCAGCAGCTTGAAGCTTCACAAGTACGTAGATAAAAAGAGTTGAATGACAATTTTTTTAAACTCACAGAAAAGATGATATTACAATATCAGTCTAAACGAGCTGGCAATTACGGGTTCTAGAGGCAACAGAATGTGTGTTGTCTGTGAGCATCGAAAGAACAAACTTTTTGGCGATTATTAGATTCGATTTATTTGTGTGAGCAGGCATGCTGTGCTTCGCTCACTGGACTCGTATTCGGAAGGAGGGCAGTTGGGTACAGGGCTCAGATCGCCATGCCGTTATTCTCATTTACAGGTTTTTCTGAGCCTTCACTAAATCATTTAAGCAAATGCTAGGATGTGTCTTTTGAAAAGGACACAGCCGAAGTGCTACCCCATTGTTCTTCCGTTCCGAGAATGTGCTTCGTCTCTAATGTCATCTTTTTCGATGGGGCATTCAACTCTAATCTCCCTTCCTTTCGATTTGTTTAACAATTCACTTCAAATTATCTTCTCCGACAGCCGTATATATACTGAACAATTACAACTTATTACATGCTATGTCGTGCTCTTTACGCACCGCTTGATATTTCTATGTGGAACATCTGAAGATGGTTTATCAAGTAAACCGAAACAGAGAATCTTCAAACCAAAAAATTCCGATCACTTCGAATAATAAATGTTCTTAATTTCTCCACGTTTGGAGAGCGCTGCTGCTCCACAGCTGTTTACTGAATTAATGAATAGATGTTCCAGTTAATAATACGTTCTATATTTTAGTCCACTACCGATTTGAAACTTTAACACAATGCAAGACTTGTACCAGAATACTGGCGCCTTCAAGATTTAGTTCTCTAACTGTAATGCTAGATATGTCAGATGCACAGGTAGAAATTTTACAACGGGAAACATAGAATTAGAAATGAAAATCACAGGAAGCACATCCACCTTCGAAGCTCACACAGAGCAAATATCGTGTATCGTGAATACGGGCTACTTTATGAACACACACTGCAGAAAACAAAATTAGTACACACTTTAAGAGATTTCCAATTTGCTCCAGATAGGTTGATGTAGCAGTGCATATGGAGTACATGTAATGATTACATTTAAAAGTCAATAGCACAAGCGGTTCTGATGAACGAGTTATCGACCCCTGCTGAAATGCTCATATCTGTGTGTGATGTAGCCTCCACGGATGGAATACAGGCGCTGACTGTGGCTTTGGAGAAGAAGCTAAATATATGGGAAAGGAAATTGATGAGGAAGATTTTTGGTCCCGTAAAAGAAGGGGAGACATGGAGAATTACGACTAATGAAGAATTAATTGCTCTGTACAAAGAACTTGATATGGTAACCTTAATCAAAACGGGAAGGATAAGATGGTTAGGACGTGTACAACAGATGACATAAGAAAGGCTCCCGAAGATGATGATGATGATCCTGGTGGTAGAAGATGGAGAGGACGACCGCGAGTGAGATGGTTGGAAGATGTGTAAGTCGACCTGAGAGCAAAGGAAGTGAGGAGGTGGCGCATGTGTGCTGAAGACCGAGACGATTGGAAATCTGTGATTTAGGAGGCCAAAATCCTTAGAAGACCCTAGCGCCATGGAGTAAGTAAGTAAGTGGTGGTGGAATGACGGCTGTGTAGTGCTGGGATGGGAACAGGGAAGGGGCAGGATGGGTGAGGACACTGGAAGTTTGAATCCTGGAGGGTTACGGGAACATAGGATGTACTGCAGGGAAAGTTCCCACCTGTGCAATTCAGAAAAGCTGGTGTTGGTGGAAAGGATCCATATAGAACAAGCTGTGAAGCAGTCATCGGTTTGGGACTCGAGGAGGACACAGCGAGTGGGATCACCCGATTTGCCAGATGCTTTGGTCAGTGAAAGAAGGGTCAAAATAAACGAACATATGTTTCGGCTTGCCCGTAGATATTTGACGGTTTCTGAAAAAGTGACGGTCAGATATTCCGAGAATTTTTTTTAAATTTTGGGCCGCATGTTCGAATTCCTATCATCACTTTTGATTCTCTTTTAGGTAGCCAGTGTATAATGACACAACGTTGTCGTTATTCGTCTACTAATTGCATGTCAGGTGAATAAATTTAAAAAAAATAAGAAAATTATTTGAAATCGTTTTCAGTTAAATTCCTGCAGTTTATCTCGATTCATAATCAGTAGAAAGGGCCAGTTTTCGTTAAAGTGGTTCGTTACGCAAGATTTGCCGCGAAATTATTGCCAACATGCGAAATTTTCACCAGTGTTAACGATGCTTTGTTCCCGAGAGAGACTCATACGAGGAAATGTCACTGTGGCAATGCTTGTGGTGTTCAGAATATCTGTGTTTCGAGTGCTTCTATGATGGGTGTCATTAGGGGGAATGCATCGTATCTTCCTGAAGAATAAACATATGAGTAAAATACAAGAATTAATGTATGAACTGATATAAGAATGAAATATCAGAATATGAGAATTTAAGAAGACTGAAACCCTTCAACGTACCAAACACACACATATATTATATAATAAATGTACGACACTTATTGTGAGATCCAGTTGCAATTTTACAAGAAGCGTGAAACCCCTGAGTTCCCTAATTTAATACGAAACATTCATGTAATAACCTTCTACGGATATGTGTAAGTGAATGAAAAGAATGAAAGTAAAGTAAAATTAAATAAAATTAAATAAAATAGCTGAAAATAATAACCGGATTTCGAACATGGGGCGCAAAATTAAGAAACCGTAGCATTAACCACTGAGCCAAATTTTCGCCTGAGAATAAAAGACACATAAAGCACCTCAAAAGTATCTCGAAAACTTTGATCGTCGTTTTTAGAAACGGCCGAATAACTACTGATACACCGAAACACGTGTTCGTTTATTTTGACTCTTTTTCCTCTAAGCAAAGTTCCTGGGAGATTATATAATGGCATTTGCCGTGTTGTCCACACCAGCGTTATAGGAAGCTATGGACACTTGATTGCCAGAAAATTTAATAAATCGTGATAGTCATTTTAATTTGAACATGGCAAGGAATCCAACCCTTGTTATAACTAGATCGCCCCGATGTTGTCCGCACGAAAAAGATATATCGAGAAACGATTCGACTACCTGAACGTTTTCTCCACTGGCTACCGGAGATGCGCGTCTTCAAGGTAGGGCCTACACCTCTTTTCCTCCCACCAATATCTGTGTCGTGGAGGGGCACAGTTATCGATACCCTTACCGAAGATCGACATAACAGCTCACTTCCGGCGGCTGCCACATCGTTAAAGCGCCAACGGCCGGGATTATCGACTGTCAACGATATCACTCTGGTAAACCGCGAGAGGCTTTCGGACGTGGGGGCTAAAGTAGTCGTTGACAAGTGTCCGAGCGTGCAGGTTGGACTGTGGCGGAAGGAACAAAATAAAATGGCTCTGAGCACTATGGGACTTAACATCTATGGTCATCAGTCCCCTAGAACTTAGAACTACTTAAACCTAACTAACCTAAGGACATCACACAACACCCAGTCATCTCGAGGCAGAGAAAATCCCTGACCCCGCCGAGAATCGAACCCGGGAACCCGGGCGCGGGAAGCGAGAACGCTACCGCACGACCACGAGCTGCGGACCGGAAGGAACAGTCTGTGTACTAGGTGACTCCGTGATGACGTTACAAACTTTCGGGGATGATGGAAAAGCGTAAATGCGTTAATTTGAGCTAAGAAAGCCTGGTCCAGAAACGACTGAGTCGAAAGCTATAAGCTGAAATCGTTCTGATACTTCTGATAGTGAAATACATACATGTAGCGGTACTGTTGCTAAGACTCTAGGGTAGGAAACTTTCAAAAGCGCTAATATGGATAAAAGAAAAGAAAAAAAGTCTCGTAAACATGGGCCCTAACACAAATACCTTAAGAGATAAGGGCACTTGTTCATCTTTGCGAATGTGAAACACATCTCTTCTACTGAACAGAGGCCCATAGCTCTCAAGGGAACAAGGAAGTAAAAATCCGTCAAAATTCCGATTTATTCTATTGTGTTAAGTTACAGGCCAGTCCTTCCTGGTGAATTTAATGACCATTTTGTAAACAACGACACATCCCCTTCTGTACGCTACCAATTGATCTGTGTATAGCCCGGATGCAGTAGATTTTTTTTCTGTACTCTACTGATTCTTTTACTACAGGTTAGCAAGTTGGTTAGCCTGGTACTAAGCGAGTGTATGCAACGACTGAGCATCAGTTCAGCAGTCTGTGACTCTTTTAATTTTATTCTTCGTACCGATTTGAAATTATACTTGATTTTAGGAAGTAATCTTATCACATTTACAGTTATATTTTGTCCGTGCAGATCGTAAATATGAACAACATAGAGGAGTTTAACAACAGGAATAAGTTTAAAGGTCTTGGTGTAAGTATCAGAGAGTTAATGTAGCTGATAATGAATACGGATATAGCTACCCCTACCAATGTCACAACAGATGTTATTAAACCTATCTATAGAGTCTTAGCTAGAAAAAAAAACTTGCTTGCTTTATGCTTCCATGGGAGAACTCAAAACCCCAATGAAAATTTCAATAACTGTGTTTTGGAACTTTTGCCCAAAATAATATCTGTGGGCCTCAAACGCCTAAACACTGGTGTCATGGATCTAGTGTTGTGTTTCAAGGATTGGTCAGCCACAGCCAGTAGGCTGGAAGTTTCCAGTGATTTGGCCACAGAACCTGAGGTGAACACGAATAATGTGCTTTTCAGGTATGGGCGAGGGAGGATGAGAAAAATGATCTATAATGACGAAAGCAGGAAATGCAAAATGGCTAAGCAGGAATGGCTAGAGCACAAATGTAACGATGTAGAGGCTTATCTCACTAGCGGTAAGATAGATACTGCCTACACGAAAATTAAAGAGACGTTTGAAGAAAAGAGAACCACTTGCATGAATATCAAGAGCACAGACGGAAACCCAGTTCTAAGCAAAGAAGGGAAAGCAGAAAGGTGGTAGGAGTATATAGAGGGTCTATACAAGGGCGATGTTCTTAAGGACAATATTATAAAACTGAGAGAGAATGTAGATGAAGATGAAATGGGAGATATGACACTGCGTGAAGAGTTTGACAGAGCACTTAAACACCTAAGTCGAAACAAGGCCCCGGGAGTGGACAACATTCCATTAGAACTACTGACAGCCTTGGGAGAACCAGTCCTGACAAAACTCTACCATCTGGTGAGCAAGATGTATGAGACAGGCGAAATACCCTCAGACTTCAAGAAGAATATAATAATTCCAATCCCAAAGAAAGCAGGTGTTGACAGACGTGAAAATTACTGAACTATCAGTTTAATAAGCCACTGCTGAAAAATACTAAAACGAATTCTTTACAGACGCGTGGAAAAACTGGTAGAAGCTGACCTCAGGGAAGATCAGTTTGGATTCCGTAGAAATGTTGGCACACGTGAGGCAATACTGACCCTACGACATATCTTAGAAAATAGATTAAGGAAAGGCAAACCAAACATTTTAGCATTTGGAGACTTAGAGAAAGCTTTTGACAATGTTGACTGGAATACTCTCTTTCAAATTCTGAAGGTGGCAGGGGTAAAATTCAGGGAGCGAAAGGCTATTTACAATTTGTGCAGAAACCAGATGGCAGTTATAAGAGTCGAAAGACATGAAAGGGAAGCAGTGTTTGGGAAGGGAGTGAGACAGGATTGTAGCCTATCCCCGATGTTATTCAATCCGTATATTGCGCAAGCCGTAAAGGAAAGAAAAGAAAAATTTGGAGTAGGAATTAAAATCCACGAAGAAGAAATAAAAACTTTGAGGTTCGCCGATGACATTGAAATTCTGTCAGAGACAGCAAAGGACTTGGAAGAGCGGTTGAACGGAATGGACAGTGTCTTGAAAGGAGGGTATAAGATGAACATCAACAAAAGCAAAACGAGGATAATGGAATGTAGTCGAATTAATTCGGGTGATGCTGAGGGAATTAGATTAGGAAATGAGACGCTTAAAGTAGTAAATGAGTATTGGGGGAGCAAAATAACTGATGATGGTCGAAGTCGAGAGGATATAAAATGTAGACTGGCCATGGCAAGGAAAGCATTTCTGAAGAAGAGCAATTTGTTAACATCGAGTATAGATTTAAGTATCAGGAAGTCGTTTCTGAAAGTATTTGTATGGAGTGTAGCCATGTATGGAAGTGAGACATGGACGATAAATATTTTATACAAGAAGAGAATAGAAGCATTCGAAGTGTGGAGCCAGAGAAGAATGCTGAAGATTAGTTGGGTAGATCACATAACTAATGAGGAGGTATTGAACAGAATTGGAGAGAAGAGAAATTTGTGGCACAACTTGACTAGAAGAAGGAATCGGTTGGTAGGGCATATTCTGAGGAATCAAGGGATCACCAATGTAGTATTGGAGGGCAGCGTGGAGGGTAAAAATCGCAGAGGGAGACCAAGAGATGAATACACTAAGCAGATTCAGAAGGATATAGATTGCAGTAGGTACTGCGAGATGAAGAACCTTGCACAGGATAGAGTAGCAAGGAGAGCTGCCTCAAACCAGTCTCTGGACTGAAAAAAATGGTTCAAATGGCTCTGAGCACTATGGGACTTAACATCTATGGTCATCAGTCCCCTAGAACTTAGAACTACTTAAACCTAACTAACCTAAGGACGTCACACAACACCCAGTCATCACGAGGCAGAGAAATCTGGACTGAAGACCAAAACAACAGCAACATTGACCAAAGGGGCCAGAATTCGAAACAATGCCTCCAAACGTAAGGCTGAGGGTAGAGAAACTTGAATCGATGACAAATACAGACCCGGCGAGTTTTAACGCTAAATAGCCGTTGAAAAGATTGTACCGAAACCTTCAAATGCATTTTACCGAAAGTATGAAATTTTGAGCTTTATCTACAATTTTCTCTGGAACTAATACCTCTGTGTCAATGAAACTTACACAGACTAATTACATCACGAATTTTCAACCTAGTGCAGCCCCATTAGCAGCTGTGATAATTAAACATATAACACGTCAGCCTCTGTTGCAATTAGAAACCAATCTTTACCTAGGTTTCAGCCAAAATAATTTGGACTACTTCAGAAGATATTGACACCAAACTATTGCATACCAAAGTTTGGCCATGTCAAGTAGAAACCATAGCACCGTAGTACCCAGTCGTAAATTTACATTACTTAGCTGAAGGGAAACAGGAGGCCCCAATGCGCGGACGAGGTCGGTAGGCTGCGAGAGCTGCGCCGGAACTAATCGCAGCGAGCAGCTGTGTACCGAGCACCGCTGATAAGTCATCCGCACGCGCAAGTGGAAATATAGATGCATAAACAGTAGCTACCTTTACGTTAGGAATTTGATTTATATAACCATTATAACTGTTAATGACGTAATCTGTAACTGACAATTTGGAGGCTACATATTGCGCCGTTATCTATCGGAATTTCATGGAACTATAGGGGTTGAAGCAAGAATATTCCATGATGCCCCACAAAAAATTTCGCATCATTTAAACTGAAACTGGCCGAGGAAAAAGAATGTGTTGCCTTATTCAACGTTCCTTTTATTAATGAAGAATTATTTACGAAGAATTAAAGGCATATGAGCAAACACAGACTGCAAATTGATAAATCTGCGTGTGCGGATCAGCTATGATAGTACGTAGGAAATTATTTGTCTTATAGGTAACCGTGTCGAAAATTCATATACTGAAAACGCGAAATTTTATGTAGAAAACCTATGGCATGCGTCCTATGAGTCTTTCGCAGTGGCATGCCTGAATACAGTATTCTCGGTTTACAACCGCGTCACTTCTCGTGAAACAGTCGAGCTTTCGACGACTGTATGCGTCATTTCTTAAACAATAAAACACCGAGGTGTGCGGCACATAGCAGGTCTGGCTCGCCGTGGGACCATTTGACGTCAGGCGGCGGGAGGGATCGGGCGCCACGTTTGAAATTGTCGTTCCCGTCTCCTTACGAGCGTACGTCTTTGCTTTCGCTATATATCCAAACCACGCCCCTGCCCCCCCCCTCTCCCCAACGCAGCTCTTCTCTGGCTTAGATAAAGTAAGGTGAATAACTGAATGACTTTGATTTTTATAGATTTTTTTTTTTTTTTTTTTTTTTTTTATAATTTGGCTCTGAGCACTATGGGACTTAACAGCTATGGTCATCAGTCCCCTAGAACTTGAACTACTTAAACCTAACTAACCTAAGGACATCACACAACACCCAGTCATCACGAGGCAGAGAAAATCCCTGACCCCACCGGGAATCGAACCCGGGAACCCGGGCGCGGGAAGCGAGAACGCTACCGCACGACCACGAGCTGCGGACGAAGCAGAATATAGGTCGATATTAAACACCCGTGATATGTGATAGTCACCTGTGTTTGTGGTGTTACACATTCCTTCACTCGACCGATTGCTTGTACTGTAAAACTATGTGAAGGTAGCACTTCACATACACGCATGCGCAGTACCAATGTGGTGGAGCGTTCAAGACCACCGTCTGGGACAACATATAGGATGATTACAATTAAAGTTAAACTTTCAAAAAGCTGTAGAAATAATACCACTGGTCAGAATTATCGGAGGAGGAGGAAAACGTATGGCGGAAGAAGGAAAATAATGTGAAAATTGATCAATAGATGTCGCAGTATGTGTCAGAATACGTAAATGAAAACACCTGTCATGCGCACGACCCATTGAAGTTGGTATCAACACGCCGGTACACGGCTTTTCCTCCTATCGCGTCTGTGACGTTCGCCATGACTGTCTCAATGCAGGATCGCGCTCTGTTTGCAAAGCTGTATTACAAGGATGATGACTGTGCACACGTCGCTCTGCAGAATTTCCCGTACACTGAAGGGTTTGAAAAAAGGCGTTAGTCCAATGACTGCCGTGGGTCTGGAGAAAATGATTCGGAAATTCTAAAAGACGGGTTCTTTTAGTGTGCAACCTGGTAGAGGGAGGAAACGAATCGATTCGACGTCAGTGTAAGCAGTGGCCACAGCAATGCAGGAGGAGACGAGTGGTGGTGTGCAAATGTGTAGTGCACGGAGAACTGCCCGAACATTGGACATACCCGTGAGCACGAAGCGCAAAATCCTACACAACATCCTTCTTTGCTATCCATTCAAAATTATCCATGTGCACGAGTTGTTTCCTGTTGACCTACCAGCAAGAGTGACCTCTGCTTTATAATTTCTTGCTCGCGTGCAAGTGGACAATGATTGGCCGTGGAAGGTTTTGTGGACAGACGAAGCCCACTTCCATCTCACAGGATATGCCAATACACAGGATTGTCTAATATCCACACGCAAAGCAACCACTTGGTCCTGAAAAGGTCACCCTGTGGTGCAGATTTACGGCATAATTTATCATACAGCCACATTTTTTCGAAGAGGTAGTTGATTCCGGTCCTGTTACCTGTACCGTCACTGGTAAGCGCTACGATTGTCTTTTGAGCAACCACGTCATTCCAGCTCTCCAATAGCGTGATCATTTTTATGCAAGATGGCGAACCTTCGCACGTTGCAAACCCTGTTAAGCAGCTGTTGAAGCGCCTTTTCGGAACTGCTGGAATTATCAGCCGCCATTTCCCTACAGCCTGGCCGTCCTCATCACCTGATCTTCTTCCGTGTGACTTCTGGCTGTGGGGCTATCTGAAACATGTTGGGTTCAGTGTTCCGATTGCAAACTTAGTTGCATTGAAGCTACACATTGCGCAGCACATTCTGAAAGTGACCCCGGAAACACTTCGATCAGTTGTGGAACATGCTGTTTCTCGATTTCAACTTGTTGCTAAAAATAGTGGACAGCATATTGAACATGTTTTACGCCAGTCACACGGAAATTAATAATCCGATTTGATTTTGATTGATGCTTTTTATGCGGTTTTTGGCCTCAGGGCAATTAAAAACCAATTTCTTCCATCTATATGATATGACCTTGCCGTGATGGATGGTCTAACAGAACTAACAGTATTACACATGTACACCCATGCACACTGAGTAGTACAGTTTGTTTAACGTCAAACGTACACCTTAGGCATTATTGTATGATTCATTTGTCATTTGTAGTCGACACTGTTAAATTATGATCCTTACAGCGCCATCTATTGCTACATTTTGTAACTATCTATTTTTCTTCTGCCATACGTTTTCCCCCTTCTCCAATAATATTCCATTGCAATTTGACGTCATTCTGACCAGTGGTGTTATTTCTACAGCTGTTTGAAAGTTTAACTTTAATTATAATCACCCGGTACTTTTCCAGTTGTGAAAACAATTCAATATTCAGGGATGGTTATCGATGATAAACTAATATGGGATCCTCATATCCGACATACCATTACTAGATATGAAAAAGACTACGTCTACCACTGTGGCCGAGCGGTACTAGGCGCTTCAGTCCGGAACTGCGCTGCTGCTACGGTCGCAGGTTGGAATCCTGCCTCGGGCATGGATGTATATGATGTCCCTAGGTTAATTAGGTTTACGTAATTCTAAATCTAGGGCACTGATGACCTCAGATGTTAAGTCCCATAGTGCTTCGAAGCATTTGAATTTGAAAAACTCTACTAATGACGCTGACTACGGCCACCTGTACTACTGATCAGCTTCAGACGGCAAGCTCCAAAGATTCGATACTGAGCAGTACATAGTCTTGCGAATAGTTTCTTGGGCGTTCGTGTCAACCACAGCCAACGCTTTACTGGTTGAAGCGAATGTTCAGACGGATATCACGACCAGTAACGTGTCGAAATTAGTACCCAACTAACGCAACGGCAATGGAATTCCTACCTCACTATCATAATGCGTGCATGGCGTATACAAATGGTTTCAAGTCTAGTGAAGGCGCCGGTAGTGTTTATGGGGTATCCCTAAGCCAACAACAAGGCCTATACAAGCTGGAGCCACAATCGATTATTATGACAGCCGAGCTAATTGCCATTTTGGAAGCCCTCCGATTCGCACAGGCGACCACAGAAAACACAACAGTCATCATGTCTGACAGTAAGTCAGTTCTGTAACCAATTAGAAACCACCACAATAGTTGTAGCAACCCAAAAGTTTCAGGCAATTGTCGACGTTTTGTTTCGGCTGCAGAGGAACTTTGCCAACATCGTGGTGGTATGAATGATAGGCCACTCTGGGATATTTGGAAAAGAACAAGGAGATGCCCTAGCAAAGCAGGCATCTCTTCATGGAGCTATTAAATATGATAAACTTCCTCTCACAGATGCGATATCCTTGCTTACAAAGCGTTTGTCCTCAGACTGGCAAGAGTAATGGTCACGGACTTCCGAAAGTAAGGGCAGTCACTACGCATTTCGAAAAATGATTCAAATGGTTCTAAGCACTATGGGACTTAACAGCTGAGGTCATCAGTCCCCTAAACTTAGAACTACTTAAACATAACATCCATGCCCGAGACAGGATTCGAACCAGCGACCGTAGCAGCCGCGTGGTTCCGGACTGAAGCGCCTAGAACCGCTCGGCTACCGCTGCCGGCCACTACGCATTAGTACATTCCGCGATTCCAAGTGAATTGGGGCATAATAAGACACAGTCATCAAGGATTTTCCCGACAGTTATAGCATGGCTGGAATTTAATCATTGGAAGTTCAACAAAGATCTCTATCGGCTCGACCTAAGATCCACCTTTCAATGTAAGTGCGAAAAGAATACGTCTAAACCATGTATTTCGCCAATGTCCTAGGAGCATGTATCATATAAACGTTCTTGCATGTAATATTTAGACTCTTGCTCATCAGTTCCCAGGCAGCCTCCAAACCTTGTCAACGTCCAACGACGGTGCAATGTACGAGTTCGTCAACAGTGCCAACATTAAGATATAGCTCCCTGGGCTGCTAATACATTGCTCCTGGTACTTAGAATGCCAGGGGAAGACCAAAAGTTCAAGTCCCTATGCACCTTTTGCGCATATGTCACTGAATACTGGTGTACCTATACGTGTGCGTGCCATACGCAACTCTGGTTCTTGTAAACTGTCCTCCTGTTCTGTCTAGATGGTACCTACAAACCTGCAGAAATATTCAAGTCACGTCTGCAGCTTTTGTAGCAATTCACACAGGACAAACAAAGGACATTTTATTGTTAATTGAGATATATAGCCATTAATATGGTCTAAATTTGGAATATCCCAAATGTTTACCAACAATGATTTGTCTTTTCACATGTGTTATAAGTAGGAGTTTTATAGTTTACTGTGTGTCCTGTGTCCCACTTTCACCTTGTTTACTCTTTTTAGTATACTCTCAATGTAGATCTTGCTTTACGTGGAAACAGTCTTTTGTTAATACTATGTAGCTTCGTACCTGGGTACGAATTAAAGTAATGTCTAGCATAAATTGTGAAAACAAATCGTCATGTAACATTTTCTGCGTTGAGATGGCTCTGTGGGCGCGTTCCTAATGCCAATAAACTTGAAAAAAGGCTGCCATCGACAGCGTATCGTCTCTGCCTTAGCTAAATTCTTCCGCGTCTGTCTGCGTTCCTCGACTCACATTCTAAACTAACTCAACCATAAATCACGCCCTCTTTTCTTCCTAGAGGACGTGTGGACGCAAAACTTTAACCTGCTGCCCAATATTCTATCTACTACGTATCAATACAGGTATCCTGCTGCGCCACTACCTCCACATCCCACAGACCATGCACCTTCGTGTCTTATCCATCCTTCTTCGCTGGAACTCCAACCAGCTCCCGTTACCGGAAGACGAAATCCGTTCCAAGATATACACTTCTTTTCAACCCCAGTCACAACGCGCCACTTCACACCATCCTTCCGCTTTTCTGTCTACCCCTGAACGACTTTTCATCGCTTCCTGCAATTCCACTAGGCCCAGTAGTCATACGCATCATCCGACCTTCATCACGAAGCTGATTATTTTCGTGCATCAGCGTCACCATTGTACCATAGCAGTAGAACGTTATCTTCAGTGATTGCATTGTAAATGTAATATAAAATCTAAATACTTTAAAACTTGTATTAAATGTATAAAACCTTTGGCTGAGTAGCGGAGTGCAACATATACAGCTACGTGCATCTTCCGCATGCCACCACACGGTGCGTGGCGGAGGGTAGCCTGTACCACTATTAGTTGTTTCCTTTTCCTGTTCCACTGGCAAATAGGGCGAGGGAAAGACGACTATTTATATGCTTCTGTACGAGCCCTAATTTCTCATATCTTACCTTCGTCGTCCTTACGCGAAGCATATGTTGGTGTCAGTTGAATCGCTCTGCAGTCAGCCTCAATGCCGGTTATGTAACTCCTCACGGTAGTGTTTCTCGAAAACAACTTCGCCTTCCTTCCAGGGATTCCCATGTGAGTTCCCGAAGCATCTCCGTAATACTTGAGTGCTGTTCGAACATACCGGTAACATATCTAGCAACAGGCTCTGAATTGCTTCGATGTCTTCCTTTAAATCCGACTTGAAGCGGAACCCAAAATACTCGGTAGTATTTTAGCCATGTGCGGCTCGCGTTGATGCCGTTCATAGCTTGGCATCTTGTAATAGCGATAGTGGTGTCTCGTTTTCTGGCGCCGCTACATTTGCTCCCCTTATCTGTCCGTGAGTGGCAGCAGCAGCGCTTATCGATAGCGCGTACTGTGGTACCATCTTTGCAGCGGCCTCTACTATTTCCGGGTCGTCGTGTGTCGAGCTAGGGGAGTTGGGACGGAGCAGCAGGGAGGTGCGGACAGCCAGTACTCGCCGACCGCTGGCGACACACATGCACTGTCCGACGGAAGGATGTGGTCGCGAGAGTGCACAACCACGTTAAGGACCGGATTCAGCGAGTTTTAGTTCAATGGACCGTGATACTACAGTAGTGTGACTTCCACTTGTGTGTGTGTGTGTGTGTGTGTGTGTGTGTGTCCGCCCGTGAAAGTGCCCTCATGGCAATAAGTTGTCAGTGGACGATTTACACTGGGATCTTTCCCGTGCCTGACTTGTGTGGGGACGACCGTTGGTTGGTCGGTCGGTCGGTCGTCGCAACGGACGACGTCCATTTGGTTTTCCGACCGCTTCTGGCTTCTCTGTGTTTGTGCGGGCTTATAATTCGTCCGTGTTGTTTCACAGTGACTGGTTTTAGTATTGTTTGAGACTTCGTGGAACTGTCTTCGTGGACCCATGTGCATCTTGTGGTTTTTAATGTCCAGTTACTTAAATGCTGCCTGCGTTCTGGTGTCGGTAGTTGTGATTCGGACGGAGCAGCGAGCAGGTCCGCAGTGCGAGGGCAGGCCGGGACTGCTGGCGGCGTGCAGGCACTGCCGGATCGAGGGTCTGTAGCCGACGACCGAACCCAAGACGTTTGAAGTTGAGTGAACCGTGTCCAGTGCTGAAACCTCCACTGTTTGAGATGTCGCTGTTGTTTGCGTGTCGCTGTTCCCACGGTCGGTGAGACCAACCGCAACAAGTGGAGTCTGTCAGGTGGATGGAATCTATTAGCTGCTTCTACTCCTGGATGTTAGTTTGGATTTACAAGGGGAGGCCGCCAATTGTAAAATTCAGTTTCGATTCATATTGCGCATAATAAAAGCTCATGGCCAGAGGTGTAATGTGGCAAAGCACCAAGATGCACTTCTCAGCCGTTGTCGAGAAAATCGACAGTTAAAAGAAACCGTTTCGGTGAAATACCCTCTACGATTAATAGCTTTCTACAGCGTCGTGGTGCAGCGGTAAGCGCTCGGGTTCGTAATCCAAAGGTCGCCGGATTGAATCTCGCACAATGCAACGTTTTTTTTAGTATTTGTTTTTTGTAATTCAAATATATATATATATATATATATATATATATATATATATATAGTTCCCGGCAATCAGTTGCAACAATTATGCATATAATAAGTTGTTGAAAGTCGTTTGTCGTGGAAAAACTGGCGACTTCTAACATCATTATGTTTTCCGCAAACAAAGTTGTATTCCACAAATGTTATTAATTGTCTTCATAATGTTAACCACGTATAGTTAACGGAAGACGTAGAAACGAAATTCCGAAACGAATAATAATAGCGTAAGTCAAACGTTCGAATTAGAAGAGACCCCACGAACACAAATTTGCTGTGGCAGGTATGAAATATAAACTACGTTACTCGCTCGTTACACTTGAAGGACAGATGTTGAATGGGCCGAAACGAGCCGCCGCATAACAGCGTAGTTGCCTGCTAACTTCGAAAGAAGGTAGATGCGGTCCCTAGCGCAACTTATAACATCGTCGAAAATCAGTGCGGACGGGAGAGCTTTGATACACCCTGTTAAACAAACGGAAAAATGGAGGCGGTACAATTGGAGAGCGATCCGCCTTCACCAACATGCATAAGCAATTCATTAATAGTATATATATATATATATATATATATATATATATATATATATATATATATATATGAATTACAAAAAAACTAATAATAAAAAAAATTGCATGGCGCGAGTTTCGATCCGGCGACCTTCGGATTACTAACCCGAGATCTTACCTCTGCGCCACGACGCTGTAGAAAGCTGTTAATCTTAGAGAGTGTTTCACCGCAACGGTTTCTTTTAACTGTCGATTTTCTCGACAACGGCTGAGAAGTGCATCTTGGTGCTTTGCCACAATACACCTCTGGCCATGAGCTTTTATTATGCGCAATATGAATCGAATCTGAATTTCACAATTGGCGGCCTCCCCTCGTTAGTGTTACCCTTATTAGTGAAGTGCAACCACCGCTATTTTCTGCCTTGTGGCCGCTAACGTCCGAGTTACCTGCCCTGGAGGTTGGTGAACCTTTCCGGCAGTCTACCTTTCCTCGTCGTGTTGATGCTGTCCGACACGGCGTGTAGTTCGATAGCCTCCTGAATTGTACTGTGCATATGTTTTTGGGAGGTCTAGCTTGGTTCTAGTGTTTCCTTAGGCCTACGGTGTGTTTCTGAAGACGTGGTGCAGCTCATCTCTTCGCCCTTGCCTAAAAGTATTCCATCGTTGTACCGGTGATCGGACGTTAGGCGGATTGGTTAGTCTGTCGGTCGGCGCTTAAGCTACCCGTAGTGTGAGATCCAGGAAGACGCGTGGCAAGATTGCTTCCTTTTGTATCCCGCCTGGATAGGCGGCGCGTGGGCCTGCTCCTGTGAACTGCTTCTGTAATATAGGCCGAGAGTAAAGGAAGCGAGTTGGAGAAGGGAGGTGAAGCACTTCGGTGTTGCACGTAGCCCGCATCTCGTGGTCGTGCGGTAGCGTTCTCGCTCCCCGCGCCCGGGTTCCCGGGTTCGATTCCCGGCGGGGTCAGGGATTTTCTCTGCCTCGTGATGGCTGGGTGTTGTGTGATGTCCTTAGGTTAGTTAGGTTTAAGTAGTTCTAAGTTCTAGGGGACTGATGACCATAGGTGTTAAGTCCCATAGTGCTCAGAGCCATTTGAACCATTTATTGCACGTAACTTTAACACTTTTGATAGAGTCAAAAACACAAGTAAATTCAAATGCATACGTAACTTTGGCTAGGATGAGCACGTAGGTGTGAAGCCGTAGTCCATGTCAAAGCGTGTGAAATTAGGATTACTGTTCTGTATAATCTCAAAACTAACAAATACTCGTTGCTGTCAATACTTTAACTGAACGTAACTAGTACAAAGTCTCAGTAGGAAGCTAGCGCACTCGGTAGTAGACGCGATATTTCATGGCCGTCTGCTCTTGATGAAACGGACGAAATCAAGAAGGCACTCCCTGAGTTCCACGGCTTCGGTCAGAGGGCGCTGTGATCGGCGTAGTTAGTCTTCTCTCGTAGTGGCAACTTACCAGAGCGTGCACCTACGTTGTGGCATCAGAACTATCGACGTCACACTCCCGGAAGTGGAAAAGGCGTTGGAAGCGGTGTATCAATTGTGGAGGAGAATATTTCTAAGTAGATCATGCACAATCAGTAAAAGGTAAGCGTAGAAAAATTTTGTGGAGAAAGTCTCGGAATTTTTTGAACAGAGCTCGTATATTCGTTTGGATGACGATGTATCCGGGCACGACAATCGACCAGCTGCAACAAGAATCTGGCCAGGGACACGTTTCAGCTGATCCAACGACCAGTCTCAATGATCCTGTGTACACATCGTTAATAATTCACCGTGCAGTCCGCTCAACATAGGAACACTTAGGGGTCGTCTTCTGCGGAATTCCATGTTCAACAGTGTGCGCTAAACGATGTGCTCCGAAACACTGCGCCAGAGTTGTACTCAGCGGTCAGATCTCCCACATATTTCCGCCTATCCTGCTTTACAGAATGGGGAAGTCTCCAACCTCCACGTTTTGTGATGGCGCGTGGACCTCAAGATCTACTCGTGGTTTCACCCCCCTTTAACCATTTGCATTTGGGGATAAGAAAGCAATATGCAAACAGGCGACCAGTTTCATCGCTCCCGCGATTTCATTTCCAGGAGACGGGCCATAACAATCTGTCACTTCTCAAGATCGCTTATCAGAGTGGGTTTCCCATTTGCGTCCCGTATCGTTGCTTGAAAAGTTCCCCATTCGTTTGTGCTCCGCTTGCACAGTTTCCTCGCCGCATCACGTGTTCGCAGCACCCAGAGGCACAGGCAGTGTTGTCACGATGTCTTGACGAATCAATGCCTTTGACACACATGTCTCCATATTTCTCGAAAGAGTAATTTACAGAGTGGAATACAAACCACCACCTATCGATGTCACGGTGTGAGAGGTTGAAATGACTGTTTACAAATTACTCATACGATATAAAATTACAGTAATACATACGAGGTGCGACAATCAAGTAATGAGACTGATTTTCTTTGCAAGACGTGGCAACCCTGCAGGCTTGCGTAGGCACAATATCTTTGACCTTGGTCTATAAGCTGCTTCTAGTCCAAGCAGCACATTGATGCAACTGCACAGTCGTGAGTTGCGCTGTAATAAGTTAACACGTGTTTGTGTCTCTCGTCACGGAAATGGAACCGCATAATATTGCGCAATGGTATGCCATTTCTCTTTGCGTTAAATTGGGTGAAAACGCGACGACAACTTACGGTAAGCTTCAGAAGGCTTTTGGAGAGGAGGTTACGTCTAGAGCTCAAGTTTTTCGTTGGCATAAAATGTTTACCGAAGGCAGAAAGAATGTTGAAGATAAAGTCCGCAGTGGACGGTCACCAACCTCACAGATGGATGTCAACTTGGCCAGGGTGCGTGAACTCGTACAATCTGATCAAATATTATATGTGAAAATGATTGCAGAAGAACATCAATCGAGAAACGTTTCGTCTACTAATAACTGAAGATCTTGGTATGAGAAAGATTTGTGCAAAAATGGCCCCAAAAATCTCACACCACAACAGCGAGAAACACGGAAAAATGTCGCAGGCGATCAGTTCGAGCAAACGGAAATCAATCCAGAATTGTTGAGCCTTGTTATCACTGGTGATGAAAGGCGGTTTTTTTCAGTACGATCCAGAGACAAAACGCCAAAGTTCGCAATGGTGTTCAAAGGGATCACCCAGATCAACAAAAGCTCGCATGTCTAAGTCAAAAGTGAAATGCATGCTTGTGTGCTTCTTTGTTTCCAATGGACAAACGGTTAACCAATATTACTACAAAGAAATTTTAGAAAGACTTCGTAGAAGAGTTCTTCGTGTCAGTGCCAACATTACTCATAATTGGATTCAGCATCACGATAATGCGCCATCCCATACTGCTCTGTCAGTACAGCAATTTTTAACCTCAAAACTGATTTCAGTACTACGACAGCCACCTTATTCACCAGACATTGCTGTTTGCGACTTTTTTCTATTTCCAAGAGTCAAAACGGCGGTCACGTGAAACCATTTTCGAACAACACAAGGTGTCCAAAAAGCTGTGACGAGGGTTTTGAGGGTATTACAGAAGATGAGCTCCAGAAATGTTACCATCAACGGCAAAACCGCTGAAAAAAATGTCTGCAGTCAGAAGGGAACTACTTTGAAGGAGACAACACTAAACTTGACTAAAACGCTAAGAAACTTTTTTTTTTCACATCAGTCTCATTACTTTATTGTCGCACCTCGTATAATAAAGAAAACTGGACAAAATTTGATCAAAGGTATTGCCTGACATCTAATAAAAATAGATGGCTGTATTTTCTAGTACCATTTACTATTGAAACAACAGTTCTTTTTATTTCAGTTTTCTCACTTACTAATCGGACACGTTTACTTCAAAATTGTAATTCGCTTCCTGTCAGTGATTAGACGTCCTTGCGCTTCCGAGACGAGCCGAGACGACACATGTTGAATGTGCTGTTTAGTGCCCACTGAAGGCGGGAATCCAGCTTAACGACTTTCGTAAGTTTACTCAGAGCTGACGCCGTAACTAGTTACAGTGCTTTTCAGTGGACTTACCCTGCTGTTGCGACGTCAATTTCCCAAGTTTGTCGTCGTAATTACCTACTTACAACTGAAAAACAAGGGCCCAACGGCCTATCTTTCGTACGGTATAATTTGAGTGCCCGATAATACTAAGCCAGTCTTGAGAAAGAAAGTTTCTTCACAAACAGATTTCATCTGTAGCGTAGCGTAAAAAATAATGTGTTTCCAGACATCCACTGCCAGAAATTAGTTTTCTGCAGAGTGTGAAGTGGTGTTACCGTTATTCGATCCCTTTTCTGCACGAAGAACGATAACATTTCTCGAAATGTTTCTCACGAGATATTCTTTAGAGGTAAGCAATCGCAGGCCACTTCAGCCCCATCGTACAGGCACTATTTCTCGGAAATATTGCCTCAAAACTTTTCAGGTAAAATGGGTTTAGGTAAACCGACAAGGGTGAATAGTGTGCTGATCCTTACATTGTCCGGAAGCTGCTGGAAATCGATGACACGAATTCAGCAAGAGAATTTTAAATGGGAACATGGGTAGAGATTGTACCTTTCAAAAGAGCTCTCAAAACTGAACATATTCCATTGAAAAGTTTGCTACGTAATTTGCGGCATTGTGGTTAAATGGAAGAGGTGACACTTGGAATATCGCTTCAGGAATCAAAAAGAAAGTTTCATACGATAACAGATGTGCATTTTGATGTAACGAAAACTACTTTGCATTACACACTCAACTTTGAGTAAACTTTATCCGGTATTTTAATACTTTTAAAAATCTGTTAGAAAATATAGCCGTTCAGTTTACAAAAATAAGTGTTTATAATGATTTCTATGCTATTCTAAACACAGTATTGACCTCCTTTGTGCCCTCAGAGTAACCTAGAACGTCTCTACATCTGGGAGTGACCGGCATATTTCGCGAATTCCATCATTCATATCTCGCCTTGTGAGCCACTGATGATACACATTCTGTGTTGCATCTCCGAAAGAAATAATCTAGACGAATTGAATGTGGCAACCCTAGCAACCAAGACATCGGTCTCACTACAACCAGTCCAACAGCTAAAAAAAAGTAAAGGTTCACCTGGTGTCCAAGGAAAATTGTTGCCTGTTGCAAGTTTTCAGTCGAACGTCTTCTAGCAACTCTGTCAATTCATGTTAAAGCATTTTAAAGAACTGCTCATTACTTAAATTTTCATCAAAGAAATACGTCGGAAGATTTTTCGTGGCTGAGTCCACAGTAAATGTTTGTGCTCTAGACGCACTGGCTGTTTTGATGAAGTAACCAATGAGGATTTTCTTCTATCCTATAGTGAGCATTGTGGCTATTTACTTCGCCGCTAGATTTGAAAGTGGCTCCATCAGTCCACAATATTATAGTTCTGACGTTCAGATTTTGATTTACACTGAAGAGCCAAAGAAACTGGTACACCTGCCTAATATCGTGTAGGGCCTCTGCGAGCATGCGGAAGTGCCGCAACACGACCTGGCATGGACTTGACTAATGTCTGAAGTAGTGCTGGACAGTACTGACACCATCAATCCTGCAGGGCTGTCCATAAATCCGTGAGAGTACGTGGTGGGGGGGGGGGGGGGGGAGGGGTGGCGGTGGGGATCTCTTACATCTTCTGCTTCTGAACAGCACGTTGTAAGGCATCCCAGATATGCTCAATAATGTACGTATCTGGGGAGTTTGGTGGCCAGTGGAAGGGTTTAAACTCAGAAGAGTGTTCCTGGAGCCACTCTGTAGCAGTTCTGGAGATGTGGGGTGTCACATTGTCCTGCTGGAATTGCCCAAGTCCGTCGTAATGCACAATTGACATGAATGGATGCAGGTGATTAGACACGATACTTGCGTGTCACCTGTAACAGTCGTATCTAGACATCCCATGTCACTCCAACTGCAAACGTACCACACCATTATAGAGCCTCCACCAGCTTGAACTATTCCCTGCTGACACGCAGGATCCATGGATTCATGAGGTTGTCTCCACACCCGTACACGTTCATCCACTCGATACAATTTGAAACGAGACCAGGCAACATGTTTCTAGTCATCAACAGCCCAATGTCGGTGCTGATGGGCCTACGTGAGGCGTAAGGCTTTGTGTCGTGCAGTCATCAAGAGTACACGAGCGGGCCTTCGGCTCTGAAAGCTCATATCGATGATGTTACGTTGAATGGTTCGCACACTGACACTTGTTGATGGCCCAACAGTGAAATCTGCAGCAATTTGCGGAAGGTTTGCACTGTCGTCACGTTGAACGTTTCTCTTCAGTCGTCGTTGGTCCCGTTCTTGCAGGATCTTTTTCCGTGCGCAGCGGTGTCGGAGATCTGATGTTTTACCGTATTCCTGATATTCACGGTACACTCGTGATATGGTCGTACGGGAAAAACCCAGCTTCATCGCTATCTCGAAGATCCTGTGTCTCATCGCTCGTGCGGCGACTGTAACACCACGTTCAAACTCACTTAAATCTTGATAACCTGCCACTGTAGCAACAGTAACCGATTTAACAATTGCGCTCGAAACTTGCTGTCTTATATAGGCATTGCCGACTGCAGCGCCGTATTCTACCTGTTTGCATATCTCTGTATTTGAATACTCATGCTTATACGTTTCTCTGGCGCTTCATTGTAGAAACCAGGAGTCGTAAGCTTCACTTAACATCTAATCAATATGACTTAAACAGGTATGTATAATTCTCTAGAAGGTACTTTTACTCAAAGTGGAAGTGTTCGCTGTAGGACGTGGATCGAGATTTATTGCAACAGTAAAGAGCACATGATTTATCCTACGAACTCTCTTATCTCTTAAGGGTTGCTCAGATCGTCCGATAGAAGAAGTTATATGAAATGGCGCAAGCCAACAGCCTTGAGGCAGTGGTAACAGTGGTTCCCGTCAGATGACCAAAGTTAAGCGCTGTCGGGCTTGGCTAGAACTCGGGTGGGCTACTGTGCGGGTCTGGCGAGTACTGTTGGCGAGCGGGATGCACTCAGCCCTTGTGAGGCCAACTGAGGAGAGCTTGTTGAGATGTAGCGGATCTAGTCTTGAAAACTGACAATGGACGGGAGAGCAGTGTGCTGACCACGTGCCCTCCAGTGGCGCCCATCGTCTGAGGATGACACGGCGGTCGGTCGGTTTTGTTGGGTCCTCCGAGGTCTGTTCGGCAGGAGTTAAAAAAAATAACTTTACGAGGTCTGATCCACCTTGTGTAGTTGTACAGGGTGGCCAAAATAGAAACCGTCCCAAAAAATATTTTTACACCTTTAGACATCTAATCAATATGCTTGCACATTACATATTCCAGTCATGGGTGGGTTGTATTGCCTAGCTTAAGGTGCTTATATATTGTGTAGACATCGAACAGATTAGTCAGCAATCGCTATATTCTGCGAATCTACAAATAAGAGTGTGTTAAAGTAACATTACAAGCACTCTTGAAATTATCTTTTAACTTCGGTATTATTCCAGTGTTGGCGTTCGGCGGAGGAAGAGAAGCGAAATATCTAAATGAAGTCACTGGTCATTAGGTGAATTAACATTGTTATCAATAGAGACAAGGAACAACAAACCTCAAGTCTGTTACATTTTTCATAGGCACTTGGCATTTTAGAAAATTACCATCATAATCAGATAATTAACTAACAGCAGCTCTAGGTGTCAGTGGGAGATGATGAAGCTCATCTCAACAAGTACCTATCACATCAGCATAAGAGTGTATTTTTCGACGGACAAGTTGTTATACGAATGTATGTAAACGTTGTCTTTCATAAGTAGTCGAATAAAGAAATGTTACGTGTGAAGTGATACATGTGAAATTGTTATAGCTTTCTGCAGCTTCCTGTTACGGTGCTGATAACAATTGCAACCTTTGCCAAAGGCTACCAACAGTTTGTTCGACTGTGTCATGTCCACTGCAGTGATGATAAACACGATTTAGGGGAACTTGGTTATTGTTCCGAAAACGTTGTGAAACTCTTTTACAGTTATGGGTTTCCTATTCACTCTCTGTAACAACCGGTTTCCTAACAAGTTGACAAATGGCCACTTGTGTCAGTTTCTTCAGTTTGTAACAGGCATAGTACTTTTTCATTGAGCTCGCTTAAAGATTTGTTTACAGTGTTATAATGATGTCAGTATGTTGACTTCGCACACAATTTCTATATTCACAGGTATAGTTGTTCAATGAGATTACACCGCCACTGATGCTGAAAGCGGCTTCAGTTAAAAATATTAGTCCTTCAGTGAAACGGAGTTGATCAATTATAAATTGTACTAAAAGTCAAAACTCTTGCCTTTTTTTTTTTTTTTTTTTTTGTGCTATGTGACCTTGTGTTCAGCTGGCAACACATGAATAAATAGCGGACACGCTTGGTTTCTGCCCAGACTATCTACAAAGATAGTCTTCGGTAGTCTTTACTCTTTCTTAGAATGTTTACAGTTGCCAAGTAATATCGAATAGCGTATGTGGATTTTCACAGCACTAAGATATAATTCTTTTATGATAGCTTGGCACGACTAATTTTAAATGAACAGTGTAAGTACCTCATTCTACATTTTAATCAGAGATCACTATTCCGCGAAACGGAGAACATAAAAATAATATTGTGCTGGAAACTGGTGTGACTAATTTGCATTAAGCACGAGGAATAAACTAATAGTACCGAATTTGAAACAGAAGCAGTTGCTGCTTTTACGGTGTCAGAACGTAACCGGTAAACTCAGAAATAAATCTTTATTACGCTGTGAAACAGCGGCATTCTGTTGTACTAGCCCGCATCCGTGGTTTATCCCGAAATGCATTTTCAGGTTATGTCTGCGGGGGGTTTCCTGAAAGCGTTTATCTTCATTATTTGCTTAAGGTAAGGCAAGGATTAGGATAACAATGTCTGGGTATGACGGGACTAAAACAGGAACAGGGAGCGCAGACACATATAAGTGCAATTAACTGCAAATTAGTTATGTCATAAAAAATGAGATTTGCACTTCAGAACAAATAAGTTGCATTTTATATAGTTGTATTTCATTAATCTCTCGCTGTTGCCGTGTGAAATTGTGGTAATTCTGGAATCTATGGTATTTTTCCTACAGATCTGGCAAATCAGATGTAATACTACAAGTGCTCAGTAGCTGATTTCGTGGTCGTGCGGTAGCGTTCTTGCTTCCCGCGCCCGGGTTCCCGGGTTCGATTCCCGGCGGGGTCAGGGATTTTCTCTGCCTCGTGATGACTGGATGTTGTGTGATGTCCTTGGGTTAGTTAGGTTTAAGTAGTTCTAAGTTCTAGGGGACTGATGACCATAGATTTTAAGTCCCATAGTGCTCAGAGCCATTTGAACCAGTAGCTAATTGATGTCATCAGTTCTGAGACACCATACATATATTTGCAATTTTCCTCCAGGTTTAAACACTTGCTTGCTATGCTAGTCCCTCGTTACCACAATAAAAACAAAATACTGTACTGTCACTACACTCGGAAATATTAATATTAACCACAAACTGACGGCTAGACCGCACGCCAATTCCTAGAGTCAATTCAATGCGAACGAAACAGCACAACAAAATGTCAGTTCTTAGAACACAGTATTCAGTGAATGAAAGAGGCAATGATTTGGCACTGAAAACAAAGGTGCATTTGCAACTTTGTGATCTGAAACGTTTCCTATGAACGCAGCTGGCACGATTTCGGTTATTCACGTCTGAAGCGGAATAGCAGTCAAAGCAGTGCGTGGGAGCCGGTTGCCTGGCAGCAAATCGGGAGAGGTAAATTCCATCTGCCGGGAATGTTATGGCCTATATTTCCTAGGATGCAAAAATTATTCTTGTGATCGAATGTCTCGAAATAGTTGAAATAACGCACTGGTAAATACTTGACAAGCCTCAACCGTATGAAATAAAATACGTGGGATACATTCTAGATTGCAAGACAAAACGAATAAAAACTCTGTCGCGTAATACACAAAAATGCCTAAAAGGAGCCTCGTCGATAGGAATACTGGGGGGTGGGGGTTAGGAATGTGATGTTGTAATATACACCCAGTTTGCGAGATTTCGTACCCTCTGACTTCACCTATCGTATTCCAAGATCTACACAGATTTGTGGCTATAAAATGTTTTGAATAACCTGGAAGATTGGTATTTTGTAGATATTCCAGAAAAAAATGGCTCTCAGCACTATGGGACTTAACATCTCAGGTCATATGTCCCCTAGAACTTAGAACTACTTAAACCTAACTAACCTAAGGACATCACACACATCCATGCCCGAGGCAGGATTCGAACCTGCGACCGTAGCGGTCGCGCGGTTCCAGATTGAAGCGCCTAGAATCGCTCGGCCACCAGAGGCCGGCAGATATTCCAGTGTAGTACTCCATAAATGGATTCTACTCCCACAAGGTGTAGTGACCTGAAACGAAACTACCTCGTTAATTAGTTAACTTTGTATGTGAAACACAGTCTTTCGCTGCCGCTGTGGTTCTGGTGGTCTTCAGTCTCAAGACTGGGTTGAAGCAGCTTCCTACGCTGGTCTGTCCCGTGCAAGTATCTTCATCTCTGTTTAGCTACCGCAACCTACATTACCTTGAACTTGTTTAGTGTAACATGCCTCCTTCAATAATTTCCCCCTCCCCTCTGCCTGAATTTTGCCCCATTACCAAATTAAGTACTCCTTGATGCTGCAACATGTATGCATTCAACTGATACCTGCTTGAAGCAAATATCTTTTATCTACATATCGTCTCAGTATGTAAGATAGTTAGCTCCCCTCCCCTCCTTTTTTTTTTTTTTTTGCTGAACCTTCAGAAATATGTGAGTTCATTTAGTGAGGTTGTAGAGGATGACATAATGAGAGTACAGCATGACTGGCTGTCCTTTTCTAGCCAAGACTTACCGAGATTAATACGACCCGCCCTTGGATTATCTTAGTCAGTCGTCGCGCAGGATTTCCTCCTACCTAAATTAGAATTAAATTAATACCTTCAGCTGCTGACGGGCGTTGATATATATCAACGGGGACAGATGAAAATGTGTGCCCCGACCGGGAATCGAACCCGGGATCTCCTGTTTACATGCCACACACTCTATCCATCTGAGCTACCGAAGACACAGAGGATAGTGCGACTGTAGGGACCGTCTCACGCACGCCTCCCACGAGACCCACATTCTCACCTTGTACGTCCACACACTACATTCGTAGTGTCCCACCCCAACGCACTCATTACTTGTGGAAGACATCCTTACCAAGTCCCGCAAGAGTTCGGGGAATATGTGTGCATCCGCACAGAAGAAGGTCATGGTCGGTATTGCCAGAACTATAAACTTATATGGATATGGTGTCTGTTCTTTCGGGCATGCCCGAAAGAACACACACCATATCCATATAAGTACATTCCTCCTACCTGTTTTTCCGAAAAGCACTCGTAGCTGACGTGCCTCACAGAAGCAGTATCAGCTCCATCAGATTGTAAGGAAAAGTGCTACTACACTCCTGGAAATTGAAATAAGAACACCGTGAATTCATTGTCCCAGGAAGGGGAAACTTTATTGACACATTCCTGGGGTCAGATACATCACATGATCACACTGACAGAATCACAGGCACATAGACACAGGCAACAGAGCATGCAGAATGTCGGCACTAGTACAGTGTATATCCACCTTTCGCAGCAATGCAGGTTGCTATTCTCCCATGGAGACGATCGTAGAGATGCTGGATGTAGTCCTGTGGAACGGCTTGCCATGCCATTTCCATCTGGCGCCTCAGTTGGACCAGCGTTCGTGCTGGACGTGCAGACCGCGTGAGACGACGCTTCATCCAGTCCCAAACATGCTCAATGGGGGACAGATCCGGAGATCTTGCTGGCCAGGGTAGTTGACTTACACCTTCTACAGCACGTTGGGTGGCACGGGATACATGCGGACGTGCATTGTCCTGTTGGAACAGCAAGTTCCCTTGCCGGTCTAGGAATGGTAGAACGATGGGTTCGATGACGGTTTGGATGTACCGTGCACTATTCAGTGTCCCCTCGACGATCACCAGTGGTGTACGGCCAGTGTAGGAGATCGCTCCCCACACCATGATGCCGGGTGTTGGCCCTGTGTGCCTCGGTCGTATGCAGTCCTGATTGTGGCGCTCACCTGCACGGCGCCAAACACGCATACGACCATCATTGGCACCAAGGCAGAAGCGACTCTCATCGCTGAAGACGACACGTCTCCATTCGTCCCTCCATTCACGCCTGTCGCGACACCACTGGAGGCGGGCTGCACGATGTTGGGGCGTGAGCGGAAGACGGCCTAACGGTGTGCGGGACCGTAGCCCAGCTTCATGGAGACGGTTGCGAATGGTCCTCGCCGATACCCCAGGAGCAACAGTGTCCCTAATCTGCTGGGAAGTGGCGGTGCGGTCCCCTACGGCACTGCGTAGGATCCTACGGTCTTGGCGTGCATCTGTGCGTCGCTGCGGTCCGGTCCCAGGTCGACGGGCACGTGCACCTTCCGCCGACCACTGGCGACAACATCGATGTACTGTGGAGACCTCACGCCCCACGTGTTGAGCAATTCGGCGGTACATCCACCCGGCCTCCCGCATGCCCACTATACGCCCTCGCTCAAAGTCCGTCAACTGCACATACGGTTCACGTCCACGCTGTCGCGGCATGCTACAAGTGTTAAAGACTGCGATGGAGCTCCGTATGCCACGGCAAACTGGCTGACACTGACGGCGGCGGTGCACAAATGCTGCGCAGCTAGCGCCATTCGACGGCCAACACCGCGGTTCCTGGTGTGTCCGCTGTGCCGTGCGTGTGATCATTGCTTGTACAGCCCTCTCGCAGTGTCCGGAGCAAGTATGGTGGGTCTGACACACCGGTGTCAATGTGTTCTTTTTTCCATTTCCAGGAGTGTATTTACGTTACAATTTCTAAGTGATGAAGCGGGAACGTATGTAACTTGAAATAATGTTCATGCATGCCCTTATGATGTGTTTTTTTATGAAAACACCATTTTCGGCAGTAATAAAATAATCCGTCACTTTTAACTCAAAACTAGCTATTTCCTGAGAGCATGGTCTTGCGACACAACTAAACCGAAAGGTATGCTATCGCCGACTGGCAACTATGCCGCGCCGTCTAGATCTCATACTTACAGTCGTGGAACATCGTAACTGTTCGTACAATTACGTTACCTTAAACATTGTTCACTTGTTTATTAAAATGACTGTTTTCTTCAACCGTAATGTAGTTGTAAAAAGTGTTTACGACCAGCAGGCTTCTCCTCATATCTGTAGTGGTAAAAGTAACTTTTGTTCGTAAGTATTTATTGAATAAACTTACTTGCTTAGCGCCAGAACGGTTGTTGTTTCCTGTATCGTGCGCTGGTGTAGCTGCCTTTCTCACAGCTAGTCTCAGCACCTCACCACGCCAGATGGTCCACCGGCTACTTCAGCCAGCGTGGGACTGAACTCTTGCTCCCTGCTATGCGTTCTGCAGTGCCTCCTGAGCTTACTGAATGCTACTGATGTGTGCAGACGCGATATAGAATGTAAATCTGGGAGATCTCTGTGTATAAAAGGCACTGTCCTGACAGATTGACTGACTAACTCATCTTGGCCTAGCCCAAACCGCTGAAGATTTGGAGATGATCTGGAGGTTTTACTGTAGGCATTGTTTAAGAAGCGATTTTTCGAAAGTCCAACCATAATGGGGTGAAATAGGGGATGAAGGTATCTTATGAAGATGTCGCCATTAACGCAATTTTGAAGCTAGACCTAAAAAATTGGTATTTGGTTTCTTGATCAGAAATAGAGAAATACGTGTTTCAGCATTTTTGGAAATTTAATCCTATTGGAGTGAAATAGTGGGTGAAAGCTTTTATTGAAAATAGATCATTATTAAAGAACTACAGGATGATGGTAATAAAGGAAAATGGCCAGTTGCATGAGTAAAAGTTGCACCAAAAGCTCACTGTCTGCAAATTTTACTCATGCAACTGGCCATTTTCATTTATTAACGTCATTCTGCAAGATTACGGTCTATATTGTCGCTTGCTCACGGTGATGCTTTTAAACTTTCACTGTCATTGTATAGGTATTTACGTATGCATGTCATTGCACGACCACAGCTAATAACGCTTTCCCATGGATCTTCACCGCCTTTTATATTTATTTTGAATGATCTGAAGATGGCTGCAGATAGCAACCGAAACTAGTTGTCAACCTTTATTTGTAATAGAAAAATTGCAGTCTAGGCATTAAAAGCTTTTTACTTTCTAAACATTTTTATTTAATAAGAAATATTAAGACAGCCCTCTCCTCCACATTGTTATAATACAGTAATTTTTAGGTTTATCAGAAAATTCACGACCATGAAATTTGTCCTCGACGAGTCATCACTTTGCCCACTAAATGAAAAAGTAAAAATTCGGAAGCGACCGCTTCATCATCCCTTTTAATTCTCTTGCAAAAGGTTTTCATGAACGTGCGTCACATTTGAACTCCATGACGAGATGTAATGCGACTTCCGGCTCATAGAGGACGGTGCGTAATGAATAATTCAGGACACACTGAATATATTTAAATAATATTATAGGAGAAAGAAAGGCCATATTTGTCAAGCTCCAGATTGATCGTCTACCCCATAACAACGCGGAAGAATATGAAAGTGCGCCGCATTGCAGTAGGGCCGCAAAATAACCAAACAATGAGCGGAAAGAAAACGTTACGCGGTGAGTAACCTCTTTAGCATTCCACAGAGGAATAATTCTTGATACGGGAACATGCAATATTCCTATTTTGTCGTAACTGTTTCCAAATGACTCGGGATTTTTCCCCAAGACGTCATTCGTTATCATTGCTAAAGAAACAGTAACTGCCGCTAAGATGGCGTATCATGTGACATATCTAAGGGAAACTCTTGATAATGTAATGTTTGTGCCACCAGGCAGACTTGGTAGTACAGCCCTTTAATAACGTAGACTAATATTCTCCACGATTAAGTTTTTGCATCATCAGACAGAAAAATCTAATGTGTTGTAAAAAAAAAAAAAATTGATGAAGCACGGCTATAATAGCAGTAGCATAAGAATTATCACATGTACCTCAGTATATTGAACATTTACGTATTTTCAGACAAGTTATTTATTGCCATTTGAATGAAAATAAGTTAAGATCTTTTTTTACTTATTTCACATTCATGATGATCATTTCACTTCGGTTCTGTAGAAGGTACAATTAGCATGTATGTTTTCATTTGTAAATATTTAGCGTGTATTCACGTTTTCCGGCGTGTTCTACACCGTGGAGGACCTCCCACTATATTCTACTGGAATGAATAATTCATACGACGTAATATTATCTGCAGAGGACGCCGGAAGTCAAAATTTTCGGTTATGGAAAAATGCGAGCGATATTTTAAAATATTAAACGAGTCACAAATGTAGTTGAAATTTCGTTGTAGATACATACACAGGCTCACATAAGGTATTTAAAACGTGTCGCATAATCATACAGAAAATAATACTGGCGAAAATTGGAAAAAAAGTAATATGAACATACAGTCCGAGCAAAGGCTTTTCGAGAAGCTGCCCATTCTGTCGTATGATAGCCATCCACAGGAGGTAGTCGTAAGCCATTTTTACGCGTCCTTCAGAACTCCACATGGAATCACAAACTCGTATGAATACACCTGGCTACTCGTGCGGTAGCGTTCTCGCTTCCCACGCCCGGGTTTCCGGGTTCGATTCCCGGCGGGGACAGGGATTTTCTCTGCCTCGTGATGGCTGGGTGTTGTGTGATGTCCTTAGGTTAGTTAGGTTTAAGTAGTTCTAAGTTCTAGGGGACTGATGACCATAGATGTTAAGTCCCATAGTGCTCAGAGCCATTTGAACACCTGGCTACTCCCGAAACTAATAACACGTATGGCACACACGCCGCTGTAATGTACACATACTGGTGATGGGAGTGACGTACGCCAAAGCCTTTAAATGTTCCCATAACTGGAAATCTGAGACACTGAAGTCATGTAACAGCAATGTCATTGTACTGGGCTGCCTAGAGCAATGTATTGCTATTAGGTACAGTGCGTGACAAGAAGGCGTCGATCTGGTTTGTTTTCCGTTGTACATAAAATGAATCCCCTGTATTCTGTAAAGGAAATATGCACCAGTAGGGCCCGATTGGCAGAATTCTTTGATAAACAACACTGGTAAATGTTCACGGTAATGTGTAGGGATAGCGAGTGTGTCATAATTACCATCGACGCATTGATACTAAAGACAGCCTCATGTCATGCTTCAGAGGTCACTCGAGACTTTGTATGTGGCATGACATTGTGGTAACGCATGAATTCACTCTGGGTGAATCCAATTTCGCTGTACATTAAATGTAAATTGCGAACTACGATACTTCTGCACTTAATGCTATAAGTATGTAATATCTGAAATATGTGACAGGTGTAATTACTATGACATCAGTACCAGAGTCATCCTTATTAATGAACGGTTCGCAGGAGAGCTTCTGTAAAGTTTGGAAGGTATGAGACGAGGTACTGGCAGAAGTAAAGCTGTGA